>NW_028270176.1:19299060-19599060 GCF_037043375.1 Chiloscyllium plagiosum
TGGGAGACACAGGCTGGCTGAGTGTTAACAGGAAGCCAACTGGGTTTGAGGGGCCAACACAGTGACACACAGGTCAGAGCCATCAGAACAGTACAGGAACACGGCGACACACATACAGTACAGGAACACGGTGACACACATACAGTACAGGGACACGATGACACACGCACACTACAGGAACACGGTGACACACATACAGTACAGGGACACGGTGACACACATACACTACAGGCACACGGAGACACACATACAGTACAGGCACACGGTGACACACATACAGTACAGGGACACGGTGACACACACACACTACAGGGACACGGTGACACACACACACTACAGGAACACGGTGACACACACACACTACAGGCACACGGTGACACACATACAGTACAGGGACACGATGACACACGCACACTACAGGGACACGGTGACACACATACACTACAGGAACACGGCGACACACATACAGTACAGGGACAGGGTGACACACATACAGTACAGGAACACGGTGACACACATACAGTACAGGGACACGGTGACACACACACACTACAGGGACACGGTGACACACACACACTACAGGAACACGGAGACACACACACACTACAGGCACACGGTGACACACATACAGTACAGGGACAGGGTGACACACACACACTACAGGAACACGGTGACACACATACAGTACAGGGACACGGTGACACACACACACTACAGGAACACGGTGACACACACACACTACAGGCACACGGTGACACACATACAGTACAGGAACACGGTGACACACATACAGTACAGGGGCACGATGACACACGCACACTACAGGAACACGGTGACACACATACAGTACAGGGACACGGTGACACACATACATTACAGGCACACGGAGACACACATACAGTACAGGCACACGGTGACACACATACAGTACAGGGACACGGTGACACACACACACTACAGGGACACGGTGACACACACACACTACAGGAACACGGTGACACACACACACTACAGGCACACGGTGACACACATACAGTACAGGAACACGGTGACACACATACAGTACAGGGACACGATGACACACGCACACTACAGGGACACGGTGACACACATACACTACAGGAACACGGCGACACACATACAGTACAGGGACAGGGTGACACACATACAGTACAGGAACACGGTGACACACATACAGTACAGGGACACGGTGACACACACACACTACAGGGACACGGTGACACACACACACTACAGGAACACGGAGACACACACACACTACAGGCACACGGTGACACACATACAGTACAGGGACAGGGTGACACACACACACTACAGGAACACGGTGACACACATACAGTACAGGGACACGGTGACACACACACACTACAGGAACACGGTGACACACACACACTACAGGCACACGGTGACACACATACAGTACAGGAACACGGTGACTCACATACAGTACAGGGACACGATGACACACGCACACTACAGGAACACGGTGACACACATACAGTACAGGGACACGGTGACACACATACACTACAGGCACACGGAGACACACATACAGTACAGGCACACGGTGACACACATACAGTACAGGAACACGGTGACACACATACAGTACAGGGACAATGTGACACACATACAGAACAGGGACACGGTGACACACACACACTACAAGAACACGGCGACACACACACACTACAGTGACACGGAGACACACACACACTACAGGAACACGGTGACACACATACAGTACAGGCACACGGCGACACACATACAGTACAGGGACACGGCGACACACATACAGTACAGGGACAGGGTGACACACACACACTACAGGGACACGGTGACATCCACACACTACAGGAACATGGTGACACACACACACTACAGGGACACGGTGACACACATACACTACAGGAACACGGCGACACACATACACTACAGGAACACGGTGACACACACACACTACAGGGACATGGTGACACACATACAGTACAGGGACAGGGTGACACACACACACTACAGGAACACGGTGACACACATACAGTACAGGGACACGGTGACACACATACAGTACAGGGACAGGGTGACACACACACACTACAGGAACACGGTGACACACATACAGTACAGGGACAGGGTGACACACACACACTACAGGAACACGGTGACACACATACAGTACAGGGACAGGGTGACACACATACACTACAGGGACACGGTGACACACATACAGTACAGGGACATGGTGACACACACACACTACAGGAACACGGTGACACACATACAGTACAGGGACAGGGTGACACACACACACTACAAGAACACGGTGACACACATACAGTACAGGGACAGGGTGACACACACACACTACAGGGACACGGTGACACACATACACTACAGGGACACGGTGACACACATACAGTACAGGGACAGGGTGACACACACACACTACAGGAACACGGTGACACACATACAGTACAGGGACACGGCGACACACATACAGTACAGGGACAGGGTGACACACACACACTACAGGGACACGGTGACACACATACAGTACAGGGACACGGTGACACACACACACTACAGGAACACGGTGACACACATACAGTACAGGGACACGGTGACACACACACACTACAGGCACACGGTGACACACATACAGTACAGGCACACGGTGACACACATACACTACAGGAACACGGTGACACACATACAGTACAGGGACAGGGTGACACACACACACTATAGGAACACGGTGACACACATACAGTACAGGGACACGGTGACACACACACACTACAGGGACAGGGTGACACACATACACTACAGGAACACGGTGACACACACACACTACAGGGACAGGATGACACACATACACTACAGGGACACGGTGACACACATACAGTACAGGGACATGGTGACACACATACAGTACAGGGACAGGGTGACACACACACACTACAGGGACACGGTGACACACATACAGTACAGGGACAGGGTGACACACACACACTACAGGAACACGGTGACACACATACAGTACAGGGACACGGTGACACACATACACTACAGGGACACGGTGACACACATACACTACAGGAACACGGCGACACACATACACTACAGGAACACGGCGACACACACACACTACAGGGACACGGTGACACACATACAGTACAGGGACAGGGTGACACACACACACTACAGGGACACGGTGACACACATACAGTACAGGGACAGGGTGACACACACACACACTACAGGAACACGGGGACACACATACAGTACAGGGACACGGTGACACACACACACTACAGGCACACGGTGACACACATACAGTACAGGGACAGGGTGACACACACACACTACAGGAACACGGTGACACACATACAGTACAGGGACACGGTGACACACACACACTACAGGAACACGGTGACACACATACAGTACAGGGACACGGTGACACACACACACTACAGGAACACGGTGACACACACACACTACAGGCACACGGTGACACACATACAGTACAGGAACACGGTGACACACATACAGTACAGGGACACGGTGACACACGCACACTACAGGAACACGGTGACACACATACAGTACAGGGACACGGTGACACACATACACTACAGGCACACGGAGACACACATACAGTACAGGCACACGGTGACACACATACAGTACAGGAACACGGTGACACACATACAGAACAGGGACACGGTGACACACACACACTACAAGAACACGGCGACACACACACACTACAGTGACACGGAGACACACACACACTACAGGAACACGGTGACACACATACAGTACAGGCACACGGCGACACACATACAGTACAGGGACACGGCGACACACATACAGTACAGGGACAGGGTGACACACACACACTACAGGGACACGGTGACACACACACACTACAGGAACATGGTGACACACACACACTACAGGGACACGGTGACACACATACACTACAGGAACACGGCGACACACATACACTACAGGAACACGGTGACACACACACACTACAGGGACACGGTGACACACATACAGTACAGGGACAGGGTGACACACACACACTACAGGAACACGGTGACACACATACAGTACAGGGACACGGTGACACACATACAGTACAGGGACAGGGTGACACACACACACTACAGGAACACGGTGACACACATACAGTACAGGGACAGGGTGACACACACACACTACAGGAACACGGTGACACACATACAGTACAGGGACAGGGTGACACACATACACTACAGGGACACGGTGACACACATACAGTACAGGGACATGGTGACACACACACACTACAGGAACACGGTGACACACATACAGTACAGGGACAGGGTGACACACACACACTACAGGAACACGGTGACACACATACAGTACAGGGACAGGGTGACACACACACACTACAGGGACACGGTGACACACATACACTACAGGGACACGGTGACACACATACAGTACAGGGACAGGGTGACACACACACACTACAGGAACACGGTGACACACATACAGTACAGGGACAGGGTGACACACACACTACAGGAACACGGTGACGCACATACAGTACAGGGACACGGTGACACACACACACTACAGGCACACGGTGACACACATACAGTACAGGCACACGGTGACACACATACAGTACAGGCACACGGTGACACACATACAGTACAGGGACATGGCGACACACACACACTACAGGAACACGGTGACGCACACACACTACAGGAACACGGTGACACACATACAGTACAGGCACACGGTGACACACATACAGTACAGGGACATGGCGACACACATACAGTACAGGGACAGGGTGACACACACACACTATAGGAACACGGTGACACACATACAGTACAGGGACACGGTGACACACACACACTACAGGGACAGGGTGACACACATACACTACAGGAACACGGTGACACACACACACTACAGGGACAGGATGACACACATACACTACAGGGACACGGTGACACACATACAGTACAGGGACAGGGTGACACACATGCAGTACAGGGACAGGGTGACACACACACACTACAGGAACACGGTGACACACATACAGTACAGGGACAGGGTGACACACACACACTACAGGAACACGGTGACACACATACAGTACAGGGACACGGTGACACACATACACTACAGGGACAAGGTGACACACATACACTACAGGAACACGGCGACACACATACACTACAGGAACACGGCGACACACACACACTACAGGGACACGGTGACACACATACAGTACAGGGGCAGGGTGACACACACACACTACAGGGACACGGTGACACACATACAGAACAGGGACACGGTGACACACACACACTACAGGAACACGGGGACACACATACAGTACAGGGACACGGTGACACACACACACTACAGGCACACGGTGACACACATACAGTACAGGGACACGGTGACACACACACACTACAGGCACACGGTGACACACACACACTACAGGGACAGGGTGACACACATACACTACAGGAACACGGTGACACACACACACTACAGGGACACGGTGACACACACACACTACAGGGACACGGCGACACACATACACTACAGGAACACGGCGACACACATACAGTACAGGGACAGGGTGACACACACACACTACAGGAACACGGTGACACACATACAGTACAGGGACAGGGTGACACACACACACTACAGGAACACGGTGACACACATACAGTACAGGGACAGGGTGACACACACACACTACAGGGACTCGGTGACACACATACAGTACAGGGACACGGTGACACACATACAGTACAGGGACAGGGTGACACACACACTACAGGAACACGGTGACACACATACAGTACAGGGACAGGGTGACACACACACACTACAGGGACACGGTGACACGCATACACTACAGGAACACGGCGACACACATACAGTACAGGGACACGGCGACACACATACAGTACATGGACAGGGTGACACACACACACTACAGGGACACGGTGACACACATACAGTACAGGGACACGGTGACACACACACACTACAGGAACACGGTGACACACATACAGTACAGGGACACGGTGACACACACACACTACAGGCACACGGTGACACACATACAGTACAGGGACACGGTGACACACACACACTACAGGAACACGGTGACACACATACAGTACAGGGACACGGTGACACACACACACTACAGGCACACGGTGACACACACACACTACAGGGACAGGGTGACACACATACACCACAGGAACACGGTGACACACACACACTACAGGGACAGGGTGACACACATACACTACAGGGACACGGTGACACACATACAGTACAGGGACAGGGTGACACACACACACTACAGGAACACGGTGACACACATACAGTACAGGGACAGGGTGACACACACACAATACAGGAACACGGTGACACACATACAGTACAGGGACACGCTGACACACATACACTACAGGAACACGGCGACACACATACACTACAGGAACACGGTGACACACACACACTACAGGGACACGGTGACACACATACAGTACAGGGACAGGGTGACACACACACACTACAGGAACACGGTGACACACATACAGTACAGGGACACGGTGACACACATACAGTACAGGGACAGGGTGACACACACACACTACAGGGACACGGTGACACGCATACACGACAGGAACACGGCGACACACATACAGTACAGGGACACGGCGACACACATACAGTACAGGGACAGGGTGACACACACACACTACAGGGACACGGTGACACACATACAGTACAGGGACACGGTGACACACACACACTACAGGAACACGGTGACACACATACAGTACAGGGACACGGTGACACACACACTACAGGGACACGGTGACACACATACAGTACAGGCACACGGTGACACACATACACTACAGGAACACGGTGACACACACACACTACAGGGACAGGGTGACACACACACACTACAGGAACACGGTGACACACACACACTACAGGGACAGGGTGACACACATACACTACAGGAACACGGTGACACACACACACTACAGGGACAGGGTGACACACATACACTACAGGAACACGGTGACACACATACAGTACAGGGACAGGGTGACACACACACACTACAGGAACACGGTGACACACATACAGTACAGGGACACGGTGACACACATACACTACAGGGACACGGTATCACACATACACTACAGGAACACGGCGACACACATACACTACAGGAACGCGGTGACACACACACACTACAGAGACACGGTGACACACATACAGTACAGGGACAGGGTGAAACACACACACTACAGGAACACGGTGACACACATACAGTACAGGGACACGGTGACACACATACAGTACAGGGACAGGGTGACACACACACACTACAGGAACACGGTGACACACATACAGTTCAGGGACAGGGTGACACACACACACTACAGGGACACGGTGACACGCATACACTACAGGAACACGGCGACACACATACAGTACAGGGACACGGCGACACACATACAGTACAGGGACAGGGTGACACACACACACTACAGGGACACGGTGACACACATACAGTACAGGGACACGGTGACACACACACACTACAGGCACACGGTGACACACATACAGTACAGGGACACGGTGACACACACACACTACAGGCACACGGTGACACACATACAGTACAGGCACACGGTGACACACATACACTACAGGAACACGGTGACACACATACAGTACAGGGACAGGGTGACACACACACACTACAGGAACACGGTGACACACACACACTACAGGAACACGGTGACACACATACAGTACAGGCACACGGTGACACACATACAGGGCAGGGACATGGCGACACACATACAGTACAGGGACAGGGTGACACACACACACTACAGGAACACGGTAACACACATACAGTACAGGGACACGGTGACACACACACACTACAGGAACACGGTGACACACATACAGTACAGGGACACGGTGACACACATACAGTATAGGAACAGGGCGACACACATACACTACAGGAACACGGTGACACACATACAGTACAGGGACACGGTGACACACACACACTACAGGGACACGGTGACACACATACAGTACAGGGACACGGTGACACACACACACTACAGGAACACGGTGACACACATACAGTACAGGGACAGGGTGACACACATACAGTACAGGGACAGGGTGACACACATACACTACAGGAACACGGCGACACACATACAGTACAGGGACACGGTGACACACACACACTACAGGGACACGGTGACACACATACAGTACAGGGACACGGTGACACACACACACACTACAGGAACACGGTGACACACATACAGTACAGGAACACGGTGACACACACACACTACAGGGACACTGTGACACACATACACTACAGGAACACGGCGACACACATACAGTACAGGGACACGGCGACACACATACACTACAGGGACACGGCGACACACATACAGTACAGGGACAGGGTGACACACACACACTACAGGAACACGGTAACACACATACAGTACAGGGACACGGTGACACACATACAGTACAGGGACACGGTGACAAGCACACACTACAGGAACACGGTGACACACACACACTACAGGCACACGGTGACACACATACAGTACAGGGACACGGTGACACACACACACTACAGGAACACAGTGACACACACACACACTAGAGGCACACGGAGACACACATACAGTACAGGCACACGGTGACACACATACAGTACAGGGACAGGGTGACACACACACACTACAGGGACACGGTGACACACATACAGTACAGGAATACGGTGACACACATACAGTACAGGGACACGGTGACACACACACACTACAGGAACACGGTGACACACATACAGTACAGGGACAGGGTGACACACACACACTACAGGAACACGGTGACACACACACACTACAGGGACACGGCGACACACATACACTACAGAAACACGGTGACACACATACAGTTCAGGGACAGGGTGACACACACACACTACAGGGACACGGTGACACGCATACACTACAGGAACACGGCGACACACATACAGTACAGGGACACGGCGACACACATACAGTACAGGGACAGGGTGACACACACACACTACAGGGACACGGTGACACACATACAGTACAGGGACACGGTGACACACACACACTACAGGCACACGGTGACACACATACAGTACAGGGACACGGTGACACACACACACTACAGGCACACGGTGACACACATACAGTACAGGCACACGGTGACACACATACACTACAGGAACACGGTGACACACATACAGTACAGGGACAGGGTGACACACACACACTACAGGAACACGGTGACACACACACACTACAGGAACACGGTGACACACATACAGTACAGGGACACGGTGACACACATACAGTACAGGCACACGGTGACACACATACAGGGCAGGGACATGGCGACACACATACAGTACAGGGACAGGGTGACACACACACACTACAGGAACACGGTAACACACATACAGTACAGGGACACGGTGACACACACACACTACAGGAACACGGTGACACACATACAGTACAGGGACACGGTGACACACATACAGTATAGGAACAGGGCGACACACATACACTACAGGAACACGGTGACACACATACAGTACAGGGACACGGTGACACACACACACTACAGGGACACGGTGACACACATACAGTACAGGGACACGGTGACACACACACACTACAGGAACACGGTGACACACATACAGTACAGGGACAGGGTGACACACATACAGTACAGGGACAGGGTGACACACATACACTACAGGAACACGGCGACACACATACAGTACAGGGACACGGTGACACACACACACTACAGGGACACGGTGACACACATACAGTACAGGGACACGGTGACACACACACACACTACAGGAACACGGTGACACACATACAGTACAGGAACACGGTGACACACACACACTACAGGGACACTGTGACACACATACACTACAGGAACACGGCGACACACATACAGTACAGGGACACGGCGACACACATACACTACAGGGACACGGCGACACACATACAGTACAGGGACAGGGTGACACACACACACTACAGGAACACGGTAACACACATACAGTACAGGGACACGGTGACACACATACAGTACAGGGACACGGTGACAAGCACACACTACAGGAACACGGTGACACACACACACTACAGGCACACGGTGACACACATACAGTACAGGGACACGGTGACACACACACACTACAGGAACACAGTGACACACACACACTAGAGGCACACGGAGACACACATACAGTACAGGCACACGGTGACACACATACAGTACAGGGACAGGGTGACACACACACACTACAGGGACACGGTGACACACATACAGTACAGGAATACGGTGACACACATACAGTACAGGGACACGGTGACACACACACACTACAGGAACACGGTGACACACATACAGTACAGGGACAGGGTGACACACACACACTACAGGAACACGGTGACACACACACACTACAGGGACACGGCGACACACATACACTACAGAAACACGGCGACATACATACAGTACAGGGACAGGGTGACACACACACTACAGGGACACGGTGACACACATACAGTACAGGCACACGGTGACACACACACACTACAGGCACACGGTGACACACATACAGTACAGGGACACGGCGACACATATACAGTACAGGGACACGGTGACACACACACACTACAGGAACACGGGGACACACATACAGGACAGGGACACGGTGACACACATACACTACAGGCACACGGAGACACACATATAGTACAGGCACACGGTGACACACATACAGTACAGGGACACGGTGACACACATACACTACAGGCACACGGAGACACACATATAGTACAGGCACACGGTGACACACATACAGTACAGGGACACGGTGACACACGTACAGTACAGGGACAGGGTGACACACACACACTACAGGAACACGGTGACACACATACAGTACAGGAACACGGTGACACACATACAGTACAGGGACAGGAGACACACACACACTACAGGAACACGGTGACACACATACAGTACAGGGACAGGGTGACACACACACACTACAGGAACACGGTGACACACATACAGTACAGGGACAGGGTGACACACACACACTACAGGAACACGGTGACACACATACAGTAGAGGGACAGGGTGACACACACACACTACAGGAACACGGAGACACACCTATAGTACAGGCACACGGTGACACACATACAGTACAGGGACACGGTGACACACATACAGTACAGGGACAGGGTGACACACACACACTATAGGAACACGGTGACACACATACAGTACAGGGACACGGTGACACACACACACTACAGGGACAGGGTGACACACATACACTACAGGAACACGGTGACACACACACACTACAGGGACAGGATGACACACATACACTACAGGGACACAGTGACACACATACAGTACAGGGACAGGGTGACACACTTACAGTACAAAGACAGGGTGACACACACACACTACAGGAACACGGTGACACACATACAGTACAGGGACAGGGTGACACACACACACTACAGGAACACGGTGACACACATATAGTACAGGGACACGGTGACACACATACACTACAGGGACACGGTGACACACATACACTACAGGAACACGGTGACACACACACACTACAGGGACACGGTGACACACATACAGTACAGGGACAGGGTGACACACACACACTACAGGAACACGGTGACACACACACACTACAGGAACACGGTGACACACATACAGTACAGGGACACGGTGACACACATACAGTACAGGGACAGGGTGACACACACACACACTACAGGAACACGGTGACACACATACAGTACAGGAACACGGTGACACACATACAGTACAGGGACAGGGTGACACACACACACTACAGGAACACGGTGACACACACATACTACAGGAACACGGTGAAACACATACAGTACAGGGACACGGTGACACACATACAGTACAGGCACACGGTGACACACATACAGTACAGGGACATGGCGACACACATACAGTACAGGGACACAGTGACACACATACAGTACAGGGACAGGGTGACACACACACACTACAGGAACACGGTGACACACATACAGTACAGGGACAGGGTGACACACACACACTACAGGAACACGGTGACACACATACAGTACAGGGACAGGGTGACACACACACACTACAGGGACACGGTGACACACATACAGTACAGGGACATGGCGACACACATACAGTACAGGGACACGGTGACACACACACACTACAGGAACACGGTGACACACATACAGTACAGGGACACGGTGACACACACACACTACAGGGACACGGTGACACACATACAGTACAGGGACATGGTGACACACATACAGTACAGGGACAGGGTGACACACACACACTACAGGGACACGGTGACACGCATACACTACAGGAACACGGCGACACACATACAGTACAGGGACACGGCGACACACATACAGTACAGGGACAGGATGACACACACACACTACAGGGACACGGTGACACACATACAGTACAGGGACACGGTGACACACACACACTACAGGAACACGGTGACACACATACAGTACAGGGACAGGGTGACACACACACACTACAGGCACACGGTGACACACATACAGTACAGGGACACGGTGACACACACACACTACAGGAACACGGTGACACACACACACTACAGGCACACGGTGACACACACACACTACAGGGACAGGGTGACACACATACACTACAGGGACACGGAGACACACACACACTACAGGGACACGGTGACACACACACACTACAGGGACGCGGCGACACACATACACTACAGGAACACGGCGACACACATACAGGACAGGGACAGGGTGACACACATACAGTACAGGGACAGGGTGACACACACCCACTACAGGCACACGGTGACACACACACACTACAGGAACACGGTGACACACATACAGTACAGGGACACGGTGACACACACACACTACAGGCACACGGTGACACACACACACTACAGGGACAGGGTGACACACATACAGTACAGGGACACGGTGACACACATACAGTACAGGGACAGGGTGACACACATACAGTACAGGGACAGGGTGACACACACACAACAGGAACACGGTGACACACATACAGTACAGGGACAGGGTGACACACACACACTACAGGAACACGGTGACACACATACAGTACAGGGACACGGTGACACACATTCACTACAGGGACACGGTGACACACATACACTACAGGAACACGGCGACACGCATACACTACAGGAACACGGTGACACACACACACTACAGGGACACGGTGACACACATACAGTACAGGGACAGGGTGACACACACACACTACAGGAACACGGTGACACACATACAGTACAGGGACACGGTGACACACACACACTACAGGGACACGGTGACACACATACAGTACAGGGACAGGGTGACACACACACACTACAGGAACACGGTGACACACATACAGTACAGGGACAGGGTGACACACACACACTACAGGAACACGGTGACACACACATACTACAGGAACACGGTGAAACACATACAGTACAGGGACACGGTGACACACATACAGTACAGGCACACGGTGACACACATACAGTACAGGGACATGGCGACACACATACAGTACAGGGACACAGTGACACACATACAGTACAGGGACAGGGTGACACACACACACTACAGGAACACGGTGACACACATACAGTACAGGGACAGGGTGACACACACACACTACAGGAACACGGTGACACACATACAGTACAGGGACAGGGTGACACACACACACTACAGGGACACGGTGACACACATACAGTACAGGGACAGGGTGACACACACACACTACAGGGACACGGTGACACGCATACACTACAGGAACACGGCGACACACATACAGTACAGGGACACGGCGACACACATACAGTACAGGGACAGGATGACACACACACACTACAGGGACACGGTGACACACATACAGTACAGGGACACGGTGACACACACACACTACAGGAACACGGTGACACACATACAGTACAGGGACAGGGTGACACACACACACTACAGGAACACGGTGACACACATACAGTACAGGGACAGGGTGACACACACACACTACAGGAACACGGTGACACACATACAGTACAGGGACAGGGTGACACACACACACTACAGGGACACGGTGACACACATACAGTACAGGGACATGGCGACACACATACAGTACAGGGACAGGGTGACACACACACACTACAGGAACACGGTGACACACATACAGTACAGGGACAGGGTGACACACACACACTACAGGGACACGGTGACACGCATACACTACAGGAACACGGCGACACACATACAGTACAGGGACACGGCGACACACATACAGTACAGGGACAGGATGACACACACACACTACAGGGACACGGTGACACACATACAGTACAGGGACACGGTGACACACACACACTACAGGAACACGGTGACACACATACAGTACAGGGACACGGTGACACACACACACTACAGGCACACGGTGACACACATACAGTACAGGGACACGGTGACACACACACACTACAGGAACACGGTGACACACACACACTACAGGCACACGGTGACACACACACACTACAGGGACAGGGTGACACACATACACTACAGGGACAGGGTGACACACACACACTACAGGGACACGGTGACACACACACACTACAGGGACGCGGCGACACACATACACTACAGGAACACAGCGACACACATACAGGACAGGGACAGGGTGACACACATACAGTACAGGGACAGGGTGACACACACCCACTACAGGCACACGGTGACACACACACACTACAGGAACACGGTGACACACATACAGTACAGGGACACGGTGACACACACACACTACAGGCACACGGTGACACACACACACTACAGGGACAGGGTGACACACATACAGTACAGGGACACGGTGACACACATACAGTACAGGGACAGGGTGACACACATACAGTACAGGGACAGGGTGACACACACACAACAGGAACACGGTGACACACATACAGTACAGGGACAGGGTGACACACACACACTACAGGAACACGGTGACACACATACAGTACAGGGACACGGTGACACACATTCACTACAGGGACACGGTGACACACATACACTACAGGAACACGGCGACACGCATACACTACAGGAACACGGTGACACACACACACTACAGGGACACGGTGACACACATACAGTACAGGGACAGGGTGACACACACACACTACAGGAACACGGTGACACACATACAGTACAGGGACACGGTGACACACACACACTACAGGGACACGGTGACACACATACAGTACAGGGACAGGGTGACACACACACACTACAGGAACACGGTGACACACATACAGTACAGGGACAGGGTGACACACACACACTACAGGAACACGGTGACACACACATACTACAGGAACACGGTGAAACACATACAGTACAGGGACACGGTGACACACATACAGTACAGGCACACGGTGACACACATACAGTACAGGGACATGGCGACACACATACAGTACAGGGACACAGTGACACACATACAGTACAGGGACAGGGTGACACACACACACTACAGGAACACGGTGATACACATACAGTACAGGGACAGGGTGACACACACACACTACAGGAACACGGTGACACACATACAGTACAGGGACAGGGTGACACACACACACTAAAGGGACACGGTGACACGCATACACTACAGGAACACGGCGACACACATACAGTACAGGGACACGGCGACACACATACAGTACAGGGACAGGATGACACACACACACTACAGGGACACGGTGACACACATACAGTACAGGGACACGGTGACACACACACACTACAGGAACACGGTGACACACATACAGTACAGGGACACGGTGACACACACACACTACAGGCACACGGTGACACACATACAGTACAGGGACACGGTGACACACACACACTACAGGAACACGGTGACACACACACACACTACAGGCACACGGTGACACACACACACTACAGGGACAGGGTGACACACATACACTACAGGAACACGGTGACACACACACACTACAGGGACACGGTGACACACACACACTACAGAGACGCGGCGACACACATACACTACAGGAACACGGCGACACACATACAGGACAGGGACAGGGTGACACACATACAGTACAGGGACAGGGTGACACACACCCACTACAGGCACACGGTGACACACACACACTACAGGAACACGGTGACACACATACAGTACAGGGACACGGTGACACACACACACTACAGGCACACGGTGACACACACACACTACAGGGACAGGGTGACACACATACAGTACAGGGACACGGTGACACACATACAGTACAGGGACAGGGTGACACACATACAGTACAGGGACAGGATGACACACACACAACAGGAACACGGTGACACACATACAGTACAGGGACAGGGTGACACACACACACTACAGGAACACGGTGACACACATACAGTACAGGGACACGGTGACACACATTCACTACAGGGACACGGTGACACACATACACTACAGGAACACGGTGACACACATACAGTACAGGGACACGGTGACACACATTCACTACAGGGACACGGTGACACACATACACTACAGGAACACGGCGACACGCATACACTACAGGAACACGGTGACACACACACACTACAGGGACACGGTGACACACATACAGTACAGGGACAGGGTGACACACACACACTACAGGAACACGGTGACACACATACAGTACAGGGACACGGTGACACACATACAGTACAGGGACAGGGTGACACACGCACACTACAGGAACACGGTGACACACATACAGTACAGGGACAGGGTGACCCACACACTCTACAGGGACACGGTGACACGCATACACTACAGGAACACGGCGACACACATACAGTACAGGGACACGGCGACACACATACAGTACAGGGACAGGGTGACACACACACACTACAGGAACACAGTGACACACATACAGTACAGGGACACGGTGACACACACACACTACAGGCACACGGTGACACACATACAGTACAGGGACACGGTGACACACAAACACGACAGGGATACGGTGACACACATACACTACAGGAACACGGCGACACACATACACTACAGGAACACGGTGACACACACACACTACAGGGACACGGTGACACACATACAGTACAGGGACAGGGTGACACACACACACTACAGGAACACGGTGACACACACACACTACAGGCACACGGTGACACACATACAGTACAGGGACACGGTGACACACATACAGTACAGGGACAGGGTGACACACACACACACTACAGGAACACGGTGACACACATACAGTACAGGGACACGGTGACACACATACAGTACAGGGACAGGGTGACACACACACACTACAGGAACACGGTGACACACATACAGTACAGGGACACGGTGACACACATACAGTACAGGGACAGAGTGACACACACACACTACAGGAACACGGTGACACACATACAGTACAGGGACAGGGGGACACACACACACTACAGGATCAGGGTGACACACATACACTACAGGGACACGGTGACACACATACAGTACAGGAACACGGTGACACACATACAGTACAGGGACAGGGTGACACACACACACTACAGGAACACGGTGACACACATACAGTACAGGGACAGGGTGACACACACACACTACAGGAACACGGTGACACACATACAGTACAGGGACAGGGTGACACACACACACTACAGGGACACGGTGACACACATACAGTACAGGGACACGGTGACACACATACAGTACAGGGACAGGGTGACACACACACACTACAGGAACACGGTGACACACATACAGTACAGGGACAGGGTGACACACACACACTACAGGGACACGGTGACACGCATACACTACAGGAACACGGCGACACACATACAGTACAGGGATACGGCGACACACATACAGTACAGGGACAGGGTGACACACACACACTACAGGGACACGGTGACACACATACAGTACAGGGACACGGTGACACACACACACTACAGGAACACGGTGACACACATACAGTACAGGGACACGGTGACACACACACTACAGGCACACGGTGACACACATACAGTACAGGGACACGGTGACACACACACACTACAGGAACACGGTGACACACATACAGTACAGGGACACGGTGACACACACACACTACAGGCACACGGTGACACACACACACTACAGGGACAGGGTGACACACATACACTACAGGAACACGGTGACACACACACACGACAGGGACACGGTGACACACACACACCACAGGGACACGGCGACACACATACACTACAGGAACACGGCGACACACATACAGTACAGGGACAGGGTGACACACATACAGTACAGGGACAGGGTGACACACACACACTACAGGAACACGGTGACACACATACAGTACAGGGACAGGGTGACACACACACACTACAGGAACACGGTGACACACATACAGTACAGGGACAGGGTGACACACACACACTACCGGGACACGGTGACACACATACAGTACAGGGACAGGGTGACACACATACAGTACAGGGACAGGGTGACACACACACACTACAGGAACACGGTGACACACATACAGTACAGGGACAGGGTGACACACACACACTACAGGGACACGGTGACACACATACACTACAGGAACACGGCGACACACATACAGTACAGGGACACGGCGACACACATACAGTACAGGGACAGGGTGACACACACACACTACAGGGACACGGTGACACACATACAGTACAGGGACACGGTGACACGCACACACTACAGGAACACGGTGACACACATACAGTACAGGGACACGGTGACACACACACACTACAGGCACACGGTGACACACATACAGTACTGGGACACGGTGACACACACACACTACAGGAATACGGTGACACACATACAGTACAGGGACACGGTGACACACACACACTACAGGCACACGGTGACACACACACACTACAGGGACAGGGTGACACACATACACTACAGGAACACGGTGACACACACACACTACAGGAACACGGTGACGCACACACACTACAGGGACACGGCGACACACATACACTACAGGAACACGGCGACACACATACAGTACAGGGACAGGGTGACACACATACAGTACAGGGACAGGGTGACACACACACACTACAGGCACACGGTGACACACACACACTACAGGAACACGGTGACACACATACAGTACAGGGACACGGTGACACACACACACTACAGGCACACGGTGACACACACACACTACAGGGACAGGGTGACACACATACAGTACAGGGACACGGTGACACACATACAGTACAGGGACTGGGTGACACACATACAGTACAGGGACACGGTGACACACACACACTACAGGAACACGGTGACACACATACAGTACAGGGACAGGGTGACACACACACACTACAGGAACACGGTGACACACATACAGTACAGGGACACGGTGACACACATTCACTACAGGGACACGGTGACACACATACACTACAGGAACACGGCGACACACATACACTACAGGAACACGGTGACACACACACACTACAGGGACACGGTGACACACATACAGTACAGGGACAGGGTGACACACACACACACTACAGGAACACGGTGATAGACATACAGTACAGGGACACGGTGACACACATACAGTACAGGGACAGGGTGACACACACACACTACAGGAACACGGTGACACACATACAGTACAGGGACAGGGTGACACACACACACTACAGGGACACGGTGACACGCATACACTACAGGAACACGGCGACACACATACAGTACAGGGACACGGCGACACACATACAGTACATGGACACAGTGACACACACACACTACAGGAACACGGTGACACACATACAGTACAGGGACACGGTGACACACACACACTACAGGCACACGGTGACACACATACAGTACAGGCACACGGTGACACACATACAGTACAGGGACAGGGTGACACACACACACTACAGGAACACGGTGACACACACACACTACAGGAACACGGTGACACACATACAGTACAGGGACACGGTGACACACATACAGTACAGGCACACGGTGACACACATACAGTACAGGGACATCGCGACACACATACAGTACAGGGACACGGTGACACACACACACTACAGGCACACGGTGACACACATACAGTACAGGCACACGGTGACACACATACACTACAGGCACACGGTGAC
Organism: Chiloscyllium plagiosum; assembly: GCF_037043375.1. NCBI lineage: Eukaryota > Metazoa > Chordata > Chondrichthyes > Orectolobiformes > Hemiscylliidae > Chiloscyllium > Chiloscyllium plagiosum. Next base: position 19,319,661 of record NW_028270176.1, read on the forward strand.
ACACATACAGTACAGGCACACGGTGACACACATACACTACAGGAACACGGTGACACACATACAGTACAGGGACACGGTGACACACACACACTACAGGGACACTGTGACACACATACAGTACAGGGACACGGCGACACACATACAGTACAGGGACACGGTGACACATATACAGTATAGGAACACGGCGACACACATACACTACAGGAACACGGTGACACACATACAGTACAGGGACACGGTGACACATATACAGTATAGGAACACGGCGACACACATACACTACAGGAACACGGTGACACACATACAGTACAGGGACACGGCGACACACACACTACAGGAACACGGTGACGCACATACAGTACAGGGACAGGGTGACACACACACACTACAGGAACACGGTGACACACATACAGTACAGGGACACGGTGACACACATTCACTACAGGGACACGGTGACACACATACACTACAGGAACACGGCGACACACATACACTACAGGAACACGGTGACACACACACACTACAGGGACACGGTGACACACATACAGTACAGGGACAGGGTGACACACACACACTACAGGAACACGGTGACACACATATAGTACAGGGACACGGTGACACACATACAGTACAGGGACAGGGTAACACACACACACTACAGGGACACGGTGACACGCATACACTACAGGAACACGGCGACACACATACAGTACAGGGACACGGCGACACACATACAGTACAGGGACAGGGTGACACACACACACTACAGGGACACGGTGACACACATACAGTACAGGGACACGGTGACACACACACACTACAGGAACACGGTGACACACATACAGTACAGGGACACGGTGACACACACACACTACAGGCACACGGTGACACACATACAGTACAGGCACACGGTGACACACATACACTACAGGAACACGGTGACACACATACAGTACAGGGACAGGGTGACACACACACACTACAGGAACACGGTGACACATACACACTACAGGAACACGGTGACACACATACAGTACAGGGACACGGTGACACACATACAGTACAGGCACACGGTGACACACTTACAGTACAGGGACATGGCGACACACATACAGTACAGGGACAGGTTGACACACACACACTACAGGAACACGGTAACACACATACAGTACAGGGACACGGTGACACACACACACTACAGGGACACGGTGACACACATACAGTACAGGGACACGGCGACACACATACACTACAGGAACACGGTGACACACATACAGTACAGGGACACGGTGACACACATACAGTACAGGAACACGGCGACACACATACACTCCAAGAACACGGTGACACACATACAGTACAGGGACACGGTGACACACACACACTACAGGGACACTGTGACACACATACAGTACAGGGACACGGCGACACACACACACTACAGGAACACGGTGACACACATACAGTACAGAGACACGGTGACACACATACAGTATAGGAATACGGCGACACACATACACTACAGGAACACGGTGACACACATACAGTACAGGGACACGGCGACACACACACACTACAGGAACACGGTGACACACATACAGTACAGGGACACGGTGACACACACACACTACAGGCACACGGTGACACACACACACTACAGGGACAGGGTGACACACATACACTACAGGAACACGGTGACACACACACACTACAGGGACAGGGTGACACACATACACTACAGGGACACGGTGACACACATACAGTACAGGGACAGGGTGACACACATACAGTACAGGGACAGGGTGACACACACACACTACAGGAACACGGTGACACACATACAGTACAGGGACAGGGTGACACACACACACTACAGGAACACGGTGACACACATACAGTACAGGGACACGGTGACACACATACACTACAGGAACACGGCGACACACATACACTACAGGAACACGGTGACACACACACACTACAGGGACACGGTGACACACATACAGTACAGGGACAGGGTGACACACACACACAACAGGAACACGGTGACACACTAACAGTACAGGGACACGGTGACACACATACAGTACAGGGACAGGGTGACACACACACACTACAGGAACACGGTGACACACATACAGTACAGGGACAGGGTGACACACACACACTACAGGGACACGGTGACACGCATACACTACAGGAACCCGGCGACACACATACAGTACAGGGACACGGCGACACACATACAGTACAGGGACAGGGTGACACACACACACTACAGGGACACGGTGACACACATACAGTACAGGGACACGGTGACACACACACACTACAGGAACACGGTGACACACATACAGTACAGGGACACGGTGACACACACACACTACAGGCACACGGTGACACACATACAGTACAGGCACACGGTGACACACATACACTACAGGAACACGGTGACACACATACAGTACAGGGACAGGGTGACACACACACACTACAGGAACACGGTGACACACACACACTACAGGAACACGGTGACACACATACAGTACAGGGACATGGTGACACACATACAGTACAGGCACACGGTGACACACATACAGTACAGGGACATGGCGAAACACATACAGTACAGGGACAGCGTGACACACACACACTACAGGAACACGGTAACACACATACAGTACAGGGACACGGTGACACACACACACTACAGGGACACGGTGACACACATACAGTACAGGGGCACGGCGACACACATACACTACAGGAACACGGTGACACACATACAGTACAGGGACACGGTGACACACATACAGGATAGGAACACGGCGACACACATAAACTACAGGAACACGGTGACACACATACAGTACAGGGACACGGTGACACACACACACTACAGGGACACGGTGACACACATACAGTACAGGGACACGGCGACACACACACACTACAGGAACACGGTGACACACATACAGTACAGGGACACGGTGACACACATACAGTATAGGAACACGGCGACACACATACACTACAGGAACACGGTGACACACATACAGTACAGGGACACGGTGACACACACACACTACAGGGACACGGTGACACACATACAGTACAGGCACACGGTGACACACACACACTACAGGAACACGGTGACACACATACAGTACAGGGACACGGTGACACACACACAGTACAGGGACACGGTGACACACACACACTACAGGAACACGGTGACACACATACAGTACAGGGACACGGTGACACACATACAGTACAGGCACATGGTGACACACATACAGTACAGGGACATGGCGACACACATACAGTACAGGGACAGGGTGACACACACACACTACAGGAACACGGTAACACACTTACAGTACAGGGACACGGTGACACACACACACTACAGGGACACGGTGACACACATACAGTACAGGGGCACGGCGACACACATACACTACAGGAACACGGTGACACACATACAGTACAGGGACACGGTGACACACACACACTACAGGGACACGGCGACACACATACACTACAGGAACACGGCGACACACATACAGTACAGGGACAGGGTGACACACATACAGTACAGGGACAGGGTGACACACACACACTACAGGCACACGGTGACACACACACACTACAGGAACACGGTGACATACATACAGTACAGGGACACGGTGACACACACACACTACAGGCACACGGTGACACACACACACTACAGGGACAGGGTGACACACATACAGTACAGGGACACGGTGACACACATACAGTACAGGGACAGGGTGACACACATACAGTACAGGGACAGGGTGACACACACACACTACAGGAACACGGTGACACACATACAGTACAGGGACAGGGTGACACACACACACTACAGGAACACGGTGACACACATACAGTACAGGGACAGGGTGATACACACACACTACAGGGACACGGTGACACACATACAGTACAGGGACACGGTGACACACATACAGTACAGGGACAGGGTGACACACACACACTACAGGAACACGGTGACACACATACAGTACAGGGACAGGGTGACACACACACACTACAGGGACACGGTGACACACATACAGTACAGGAACACGGCGATACACATATAGTACAGGGACACGGCGACACACATACAGTACAGGGACAGGGTGACACACACACACTACAGGGACACGGTGACACACATACAGTACAGGGACACGGTGACACACACACACTACAGGAACACGGTGACACACATACAGTACAGGGACACGGTGACACACACACACTACAGGCACACGGTGACACAAATACAGTACAGGGACACGGTGACACACACACACTACAGGAACACGGTGACACACATACAGTACAGGGACACGGTGACACACACACACTACAGGCACACGGTGACACACACACACTACAGGGACAGGGTGACACACATACACTACAGGAACACGGTGACACACACACACTACAGGGACACGGTGAAAAACACACACTACAGGGACACGGCGACACACATACACTACAGGAACACGGCGACACACATACAGTACAGGGACAGGGTGACACACATACAGTACAGGGACAGGGTGACACACACACACTACAGGCACACGGTGACACACACACACTACAGGAACACGGTGACACACATACAGTACAGGGACACGGTGACACACACACACTACAGGCACACGGTGACACACACACACTACAGGGACAGGGTGACACACATACAGTACAGGGACACGGTGATACACATACAGTACAGGGACAGGGTGACACACACACACTACAGGAACACGGTGACACACATACAGTACAGGAGCACGGTGACACACATACAGTACAGGAGCACGGTGACACACATACAGTACAGGCACACGGTGACACACATACAGTACAGGGACATGGCGACACACATACAGTACAGGGACAGGGTGACACACACACACTACAGGAACACGGTAACACACATACAGTACAGGGACACGGTGACACACATACACTACAGGCACACGGTGACACACATACAGTACAGGGACACGGTGACACACACACACTACAGGGACACGGTGACACACATACAGTACAGGGACACGGCGACACACATACACTACAGGAACACGGTGACACACATACACTACAGGAACACGGTGACACACATACAGTACAGGGACACGGTGACACACACACACTACAGGGACACTGTGACACACATACAGTACAGGGACACGGCGACACACACACACTACAGGAACACGGTGACACACATACAGTACAGGGACACGGTGACACACATACAGTATAGCAACACGGCGACACACATACACTACAGGGACACGGTGACACACACACACTACAGGAACACGGTGACACACATACAGTACAGGGACAGGGTGACACACACACACTACAGGAACACGGTGACACACATACAGTACAGGGACACGGTGACACACATTCACTACAGGGACACGGTGACACACATACACTACAGGAACACGGCGACACACATACACTACAGGAACACGGTGACACACACACACTACAGGGACACGGTGACACACATACAGTACAGGGACAGGGTGACACACACACACTACAGGAACACGGTGACACACATACAGTACAGGGACACGGTGACACACATACAGTACAGGGACAGGGTGACACACACACACTACAGGAACACGGTGACACACATACAGTACAGGGACAGGGTGACACACACACACTACAGGGACACGGTGACACGCATACACTACAGGAACACGGCGACACACATACAGTACAGGGACACGGCGACACACATACAGTACAGGGACAGGGTGACACACACACACTACAGGGACACGGTGACACACATACAGTACAGGGACACAGTGACACACACACACTACAGGAACACGGTGACACACATACAGTACAGGGACACGGTGACACACACACACTACAGGCACACGGTGACACACATACAGTACAGGCACACGGTGACACACATACACTACATGAACACGGTGACACACATACAGTACAGGGACAGGGTGACACATACACACTACAGGAACACGGTGACACACATACAGTACAGGGACACGGTGACACACATACAGTACAGGCACACGGTGACACACATACAGTACAGGGACATGGCGACACACATACAGTACAGGGACAGGGTGACACACACACTCTACAGGAACACGGGAACACACATACAGTACAGGGACACGGTGACACACACACACTACAGGGACACGGTGACACACATACAGTACAGGGACACGGCGACACACATACACTACAGGAACACGGTGACACACATACAGTACAGGGACACGGTGACACACATACAGTACAGGAACACGGCGACACACATACACTACAGGAACACGGTGACACACATACAGTACAGGGACACGGTGACACACACACACTACAGGGACACTGTGACACACATACAGTACAGGGACACGGCGACACACACACACTACAGGAACACGGTGACACACATACAGTACAGAGACACGGTGACACACATACAGTATAGGAACACGGCGACACACATACAGTACAGGGACACGGTGACACACATACAGTACAGGGACACGGCGACACACACACACTACAGGAACACGGTGACACACATACAGTACAGGGACACGGTGACACACACACACTACAGGCACACGGTGACACACACACACTACAGAGACAGGGTGACACACATACACTACAGGAACACGGTGACACACACACACTACAGGGACAGGGTGACACACATACCCTACAGGGACACGGTGACACACATACAGTACAGGGACAGGGTGACACACATACAGTACAGGGACAGGGTGACACACACACACTACAGGAACACGGTGACACACATACAGTACAGGGACAGGGTGACACACACACACTACAGGAACACGGTGACACACATACAGTACAGGGACACGGTGACACACATACACTACAGGGACACGGTGACACACATACACTACAGGAACACGGCGACACACATACACTACAGGAACACGGTGACACACACACACTACAGGAACACGGTGACACACATACAGTACAGGGACAGGGTGACACACACACACTACAGGAACACGGTGACACACATACAGTACAGGGACACGGTGACACACATACAGTACAGGGACAGGGTGACACACACACACTACAGGAACACGCTGACACACATACAGTACAGGAACATGGTGACACACATACAGTACAGGGACAGGAGACACACACACACTACAGGAACACGGTGACACACATACAGTAAAGGGACAGTGTGACACACACACACTACAGGAACACGGTGACACACATACACTACAGGGACACGGCGACACACATACACTACAGGAACACGGCGACACACATACAGTACAGGGACAGGGTGACACACACACACTACAGGAACACGGTGACACACATACAGTACAGGCACACGGTGACCCACACATACAGTACAGGAACACGGTGACACACATACAGTACGGGGACACGGTGACACACGTACAGTACAGGGACACGGAGACACACATACACTACAGGAACACGGCGACACACATACAGTACAGGGACACGGTGACACACACACACTACAGGGACACGGTGACACACATACAGTACAGGGACAGGGTGACACACACACACTACAGGAACACGGCGACACACATACAGTACGGGGACACGGCGACACACATACACCACAGGGACACGGCGACACACATACAGTACAGGGACAGGGTGACACACACACACTACAGGAACACGGTGACACACATACAGTACAGGGACACGGTGACACACATACAGTACAGGGACACGGTGACACGCACACACTACAGGAACACGGTGACACACACACACTACAGGCACACGGTGACACACATACAGTACAGGGACACGGTGACACACACACACTACAGGAACACGGTGACACACACACACTACAGGCACACGGTGACACACATACAGTACAGGGACACGGTGACACACACACACTACAGGAACACGGTGACACACACACACTACAGGCACACGGAGACACACATACAGTACAGGGACACAGTGACACACACACACTACAGGAACACGGTGACACACATACAGTACAGGGACACGGTGACACACACACACTACAGGCACACGGTGACACACATACAGTACAGGCACACGGTGACACACATACACTACAGGAACACGGTGACACACATACAGTACAGGGACAGGGTGACACATACACACTACAGGAACACGGTGACACACATACAGTACAGGGACACGGTGACACACATACAGTACAGGCACACGGTGACACACATACAGTACAGGGACATGGCGACACACATACAGTACAGGGACAGGGTGACACACACTCTCTACAGGAACACGGGAACACACATACAGTACAGGGACACGGTGACACACACACACTACAGGGACACGGTGACACACATACAGTACAGGGACACGGCGACACACATACACTACAGGAACACGGTGACACACATACAGTACAGGGACACGGTGACACACATACAGTACAGGAACACGGCGACACACATACACTACAGGAACACGGTGACACACATACAGTACAGGGACACGGTGACACACACACACTACAGGGACACTGTGACACACATACAGTACAGGGACACGGCGACACACACACACTACAGGAACACGGTGACACACATACAGTACAGAGACACGGTGACACACATACAGTATAGGAACACGGCGACACACATACACTACAGGGACACGGTGACACACATACAGTACAGGGACACGGCGACACACACACACTACAGGAACACGGTGACACACATACAGTACAGGGACACGGTGACACACACACACTACAGGCACACGGTGACACACACACACTACAGAGACAGGGTGACACACATACACTACAGGAACACGGTGACACACACACACTACAGGGACAGGGTGACACACATACCCTACAGGGACACGGTGACACACATACAGTACAGGGACAGGGTGACACACATACAGTACAGGGACAGGGTGACACACACACACTACAGGAACACGGTGACACACATACAGTACAGGGACAGGGTGACACACACACACTACAGGAACACGGTGACACACATACAGTACAGGGACACGGTGACACACATACACTACAGGGACACGGTGACACACATACACTACAGGAACACGGCGACACACATACACTACAGGAACACGGTGACACACACACACTACAGGAACACGGTGACACACATACAGTACAGGGACAGGGTGACACACACACACTACAGGAACACGGTGACACACATACAGTACAGGGACACGGTGACACACATACAGTACAGGGACAGGGTGACACACACACACTACAGGAACACGCTGACACACATACAGTACAGGAACATGGTGACACACATACAGTACAGGGACAGGAGACACACACACACTACAGGAACACGGTGACACACATACAGTAAAGGGACAGGGTGACACACACACACTACAGGAACACGGTGACACACACACACTACAGGAACACGGTGACACACATACACTACAGGGACACGGCGACACACATACACTACAGGAACACGGCGACACACATACAGTACAGGGACAGGGTGACACACACACACTACAGGAACACGGTGACACACATACAGTACAGGCACACGGTGACCCACACATACAGTACAGGAACACGGTGACACACATACAGTACGGGGACACGGTGACACACGTACAGTACAGGGACACGGAGACACACATACACTACAGGAACACGGCGACACACATACAGTACAGGGACACGGTGACACACACACACTACAGGGACACGGTGACACACATACAGTACAGGGACAGGGTGACACACACACACTACAGGAACACGGCGACACACATACAGTACGGGGACACGGCGACACACATACACCACAGGGACACGGCGACACACATACAGTACAGGGACAGGGTGACACACACACACTACAGGAACACGGTGACACACATACAGTACAGGGACACGGTGACACACATACAGTACAGGGACACGGTGACACGCACACACTACAGGAACACGGTGACACACACACACTACAGGCACACGGTGACACACATACAGTACAGGGACACGGTGACACACACACACTACAGGAACACGGTGACACACACACACTACAGGCACACGGAGACACACATACAGTACAGGCACACGGTGACACACATACAGTACAGGGACAGGGTGACACACACACACTACAGGGACACGGTGACACACATACAGTACAGGAACACGGTGACACACATACAGTACAGGGACAGGGTGACACACACACACTACAGGAACACTGTGACACACATACAGTACAGGGACAGGGTGACACACACACACTACAGGAACATGGTGACACACACACACTACAGGGACACGGCGACACACATACAGTACAGGGACACGGCGACACACATACACTACAGGAACACGGTGAAACACATACAGTACAGGGACACGGTGACACACACACACTACAGGGACACGGTGACACACATACAGTACAGGGACACGGCGACACACACACACTACAGGAACACGGTGACACACATACAGTACAGGGACACGGTGACACACATACAGTACAGGAACACGTCGACACACATACACTACAGGAACACGGTGACACACATACAGTACAGGGACAAGGTGACACACACACACTACAGGGACACGGTGACACACATACAGTACAGGGACAGGGTGACACACACACACTACAGGAACACGGTGACACACATACAGTACAGGGACACGGTGACACACATACAGTACAGCGACACGGCGACACACATACAGTACAGGGACACGGTGACACACACACACTACAGGAACACGGTGACACACATACAGTACAGGGACACGGCGACACACATACACTACAGGAACACGGTGACACACATACAGTACAGGGACACGGTGACACACACACACTACAGGGACACGGTGACACACATACAGTACAGGGACACGGTGACACACACACACTACAGGCACACGGCGACACACATACAGTACAGGGACACGGTGACACACATACATTACAGGAACACGGCGACACACATACAGTACAGGGACAGGGTGACACACATACAGTACAGGGACACGGTGACACACACACACTACAGGAACACGGCGACACACACACACTACAGGGACAGGGTGACACACATACAGTACAGCGACACGGCGACACACATACAGTACAGGGACACGGTGACACACACACACTACAGGAACACGGTGACACACATACAGAACAGGCACACGGTGACACACACAATCTACTGGCAGACAGTGACACACATACAGTACAGGCACACGGTGACACACACAGCAGAGCCATCAGAATAGTACAGGCACACGGAGACACACATACAGTACAGGCACACAGAGACACAATACAGTACAGGGACACGGTGACACACACACACTACAGGGACACGGAGACACACATACAGCACAGGGACACAGAGATACACATACACTACAGACACGCGGTGACACACATACAATACAGGGACACAGTGACGCACATACAGTACAGGCACACAGTGACACACATACAGTACAAGCACACGGTGAAACACACGTCAGAGCCATCAGAACAGTACAGGCACACGGAGACACACATACAGTACAGGCACACGGTGACACATATACAGTACAGGGACACCGAGACACACATACAATACAGGCACACTCAGACACACATACAATACAGGGACACGGTGACACACATACAGTACAGGCACACGGTGACACACATACAGTACAGGCACATGGTGACACAAACGCCAGAGCCATCAGAACAGTACAGGCACACGGAGACACGCATACAGTACAGGGACACGGTGACACACACACAGTACAGGCACACGGCGACACACATACAGTACAGGCACACGGTGACACACAAACAGTACAGGGACACGGTGACACACACTACAAGGACACGGAGACACACATATAGTACAGGCACACGGTGACACACACACACTACAGGGACACGGAGACACACATATAGTACAGGCACGTGGTGACACACATACAATACAGGCACACGGTGACACACATACAGTACAGGCACACGGAGACACACATACAGTACAGAGACATGGTGACACACATACAGAACAGGCGCACTGTGACACACACTACAGACACACAGTGACACACACACACTACAGGCACACGGTGGCACACATACAGAACAGGCACACGGTGACACACACAAACTACAGGCACACAGTGAAACACATACAGTACAGGGACACGGTGACACACACACACTACAGGGACACAGAGACACACATACAGCACAGCACACGGTGAAACACACACACGACAGGGACACAGAGACACACATACAGTACAGGCACACGGCGACACACACGCCAGAGCCATCAGAATAGTACAGGCACACGGAGACACACATACAGTACAGGCACACAGAGACACAATACAGTACAGGGACACGGTGACACACACACACTACAGGGACACGGACACACACATACAGTACAGGGACACAGAGATACACATACACTACAGGCACGCGGTGACACACATACAATACAGGGACACGGTGACACACATACAGTACAGGCACACGGTGACACACATACAGTACAAGCACACGGTGACACACATACAGTACAGGGACACAGACACACATACAGTACAGGGACACAGACACACATACAGTACAAGCACACGGTGAAACACACGTCAGAGCCATCAGAACAGTACAGGCACACGGAGACACACATACAGTACAGGCACACGGTGACACACATACAGTACAGGGACACAGACACACATACAATACAGGCACACTCAGACACACATACAATACAGGGACACGGTGACACACACACAGTACAGGCACACGGTGACACACATACAGTACAGGCACATGGTGACACAAACGCCAGAGACATCAGAACAGTACAGGCACACGGAGACGCGCATACAGTACAGGCACACAGTGACACATATATAGTACAAGCACACGGTGACACACATACAGTACAGCGACACAGACACACATACAATACAGGGACACGGTGACACACATACAGTACAGGCACACGGTGACACACATACAGTACAGGCACATGGTGACACAAACGCCAGAGCCATCAGAACAGTACAGGCACACGGAGACGCGCATACAGTACAGGCACACGGTGACACATATATAGTACAGGCACACGGTGATACACACGTCAGAGCCATCAGAACAGCACACGCAAACAGAGACACACATACAGTACAGGCACACGGTGAAACACACATCAGAGCCATCAGAACAGTACAGGGACACGGTGACACACATGCAGTACAGGGACACGGAGACACACATACAGTACAGGCACAGGGTGACACACATGTCAGAGCCATCAGAACAGTACAGGCACACTGAGACACACATACAATACAGGAACACAGTGACACACATACAGTACAGGGACACGGTGACACACATACAGTACAGGGACACGGCGACACACACACACTACAGGAACACGGTGACACACATACAGTACAGGGACACGGTGACACACATACAGTATAGGAACACGGCGACACACATACACTACAGGCACACGGTGACACACACACACTACAGGGACAGGGTGACACACATACACTACAGGAACACGGTGACACACACACACTACAGGGAGAGGGTGACACACATACACTACAGGGACACGGTGACCCACATACAGTACAGGGACAGGGTGACACACATACAGTACAGGCACACGGTGACACACATACAGTACAGCGACACGGCGACACACATACAGTACAGGGACACGGTGACACACACACACGACAGGAACACGGTGACACACATACAGTACAGGGACACGGTGGCACACATACACTACAGGCACACGGAGACACACATACAGTACAGGAACACGGTGACACACATACAGTACAGGGACACGGTGACACACACACACTACAGGAACACGGTGACACACATACAGTACAGGGACACGGTGACACACATACACTACAGGAACACGGAGACACACATACAGTACAGGCACACGGTGACACACATACAGTACAGGGACACGGTGACACACACACACTACAGGGACACGGAGACACACATACATTACAGGGACACGGTGACACACATACAGTACAGGGACAGGGTGACACACACACACTACAGGAACATGGTGACACACATACAGTACAGGGACACGGTGACACACACACACTACAGGAACACGGTGACACACACACACTACAGGCACATGGTAACACATATACAGTACAGGAACACGGTGACACACATACAGTACAGGGACACGGTGACACACACACACTACAGGAACACGGTGACACACATACAGTACAGGGACACGGTGACACACATACACTACAGGCACACGGAGACACACATACAGTACAGGCACACGGTGATACACATACAGTACAGGGACACGGTGACACACATACAGTACAGGGACAGGGTGACACACACACACTACAGGAACACGGTGACACACATACAGTACAGGAACACGGTGACACACATACAGTACAGGGACACGGTGACACACACACACTACAGGAACACGGTGACACACATACAGTTCAGGGACAGGGTGACACACACACACTACAGGAACACGGTGACACACACACACTACAGGATCACGGTGACACACATACAGTACAGGGACATGGCGACACACATACACTACAGGAACACGGTGACACACATACAGTACAGGGACAGGGTGACACACACACACTACAGGAACACGGTGACACACATACAGTACAGGGACACGGTGACACACACACACTACAGGAACACGGTGACACACACACACTACAGGCACACGGTGACACACATACAGTACAGGAACACGGTGACACACATACAGTACAGGAACACGGTGACACACACACACTACAGGAACACGGTGACACACATACAGTACAGGGACACGGTGATACACATACACTACAGGCACACGGAGACACACATACAGTACAGGCACACGGAGACACACATACACTACAGGCACACGGTGACACACATACAGTACAGGCACACGGCGACACACATACATTACAGGCACATGGAGACACACATACAGTACAGGGACACGGTGACACACATACAGCACAGGGACACGGAGACACACATACAGTACAGGCACACGGTGACACACACACAGTACAGGCACACGGAGACACACACACAGTACAGGGACACGGTGACACACACACTACAGGGACACGGTGACACACACACTACAGGGACACGGAGACACACATATAGTACAGGCACACGGTGACACACACACACTACAGGGACACGGAGACACACATATAGTACAGGCACGCGGTGACACACATACCATACAGGCACACGGTGACACACATACAGTACAGGCACACGGTGACACACATACAGTACAGGCACACGGAGACACACATACAGTACAGGGACATGGTGACACACATACAGAACAGGCACACTGTGACACACACTACAGACACACAGTGACACACACACACACTACAGGCACACGGTGACACACATACAGAACAGGCACACGGTGACACACACAAACTACAGGCACACAGTGACACACATACAGTACAGGCACACGGTGACACGCACACAGTGCAGGCACACGGAGACACACACACAGTACAGGGACACGGTGACACACACACTACAGGGACACGGAGACACACATATAGTACAGGCACACGGTGACGCACACACACTACAGGGACACGGAGACACACATATAGTACAGGCACGCGGTGACACACATACAATACAGGCACACGGTGACACACATACAGTACAGGCACACGGTGACACACATACAGTACAGGCACACGGAGACACACATACAGTACAGGGACATGGTGACACACATACAGAACAGGCACACTGTGACACACACTACAGACACACAGTGACACACACACACTACAGGCACACGGTGACACACATACAGAACAGGCACACGGTGACACACACAATCTACAGGCAGACAGTGACACACATACAGTACAGGCACACGGTGACACACACAGCAGAGCCATCAGAATAGTACAGGCACACGGAGACACACATACAGTACAGGCACACAGAGACACAATACAGTACAGGGACACGGTGACACACACACACTACAGGGACACGGAGACACACATACAGCACAGGGACACAGAGATACACATACACTACAGGCACGCGGTGACACACATACAATACAGGGACACAGTGACGCACATACAGTACAGGCACACAGTGACACACATACAGTACAAGCACACGGTGAAACACACGTCAGAGCCATCAGAACAGTACAGGCACACGGAGACACACATACAGTACAGGCACACGGTGACACATATACAGTACAGGGACACCGAGACACACATACAATACAGGCACACTCAGACACACATACAATACAGGGACACGGTGACACACATACAGTACAGGCACACGGTGACACACATACAGTACAGGCACATGGTGACACAAACGCCAGAGCCATCAGAACAGTACAGGCACACGGAGACACGCATACAGTACAGGGACACGGTGACACACACACAGTACAGGCACACGGCGACACACATACAGTACAGGCACACGGTGACACACAAACAGTACAGGGACACGGTGACACACACTACAAGGACACGGAGACACACATATAGTACAGGCACACGGTGACACACACACACTACAGGGACACGGAGACACACATATAGTACAGGCACGTGGTGACACACATACAATACAGGCACACGGTGACACACATACAGTACAGGGACACGGTGACACACATACAGTACAGGGACATGGTGACACACACACACTACAGGAACACGGTGACACACATACAGTACAGGGACAGGGTGACACACACACACTACAGGGACACGGTGACACGCATACACTACAGGAACACGGCGACACACATACAGTACAGGGACACGGCGACACACATACAGTACAGGGACAGGGTGACACACACACACTACAGGGACACGGTGACACACATACAGTACAGGGACACGGTGACACACACACACTACAGGAACACGGTGACACACGTACAGTACAGGGACAGGGTGACACACACACACTACAGGAACACGGTGACACACATACACTACAGGGACAGGGTGACACACATACAGTACAGGCACACGGTGACACACATACAGTACAGGGACATGGCGACACACATACAGTACAGGGACAGGGTGACACACACACAGTACAGGAACACGGTAACACACATACAGTACAGGGACACGGTAACACACACACACTACAGGGACACGGTGACACACATACAGTACAGGGACACGGTGACACACATACAGTACAGGAACAAGGGGACACACATACACTACAGGAACACGGTGAAACACATACAGTACAGGGTCACGGTGACACACACACACTACAGGGACACGGTGACACACATACAGTACAGGGACACGGCGACACACACACACTACAGGAACACGGTGACACACATACAGTACAGGGACACGGTGACACACATACAGTATAGGAACACGGCGACACACATACACTACAGGGACACGGTGACACACATACAGTACAGGGACACCGCGACACACACACACTACAGGAACACGGTGAGACACATACAGTACAGGGACACGGTGACACACACACACTACAGGCACACGGTGACACACACACACTACAGGGACAGGGTGACACACATACACTACAGGAACACGGTGACACACACACACTACAGGGACAGGGTGACACACATACACTACAGGGACACGGTGACCCACATACAGTACAGGGACAGGGTGACACACATACAGTACAGGGACAGGGTGACACACACACACTACAGGAACACGGTGACACACATACAGTACAGGGACACGGTGACACACACACACTACAGGAACACGGTGACACACATACAGTACAGGGACACGGTGACACACATACACTACAGGGACACGGCGACACACATACACTACAGGAACACGGCGACACACATACACTACAGGAACACGGTGACACACACACACTACAGGGACACGGTGACACACATACAGTACAGGGACAGGGTGACACACACACACTACAGGAACACGGTGACACACATACAGTACAGGGACACGGTGACACACATACAGTACAGGGACAGGGTGACACACACACTACAGGAACACGGTGACACACATACAGTACAGGGACAGGGTGACACACACACACTACAGGGACACGGTGACACGCATACACTACAGGAACACGGCGACACACATACAGTACAGGGACACGGCGACACACATACAGTACAGGGACAGGGTGACACACACACACTACAGGAACACGGTGACACACATACAGTACAGGGACACGGTGACACACACACACTACAGGAACACGGTGACACACATACAGTACAGGGACACGGTGACACACACACACTACAGGCACACGGTGACACACATACAGTACAGGCACACGGTGACACACATACAGTACAGGAACACGGTGACACACATACAGTACAGGGACAGGGTGACACACACACACTACAGGAACACGGTGACACACACACACTACAGGAACACGGTGACACACATACAGTACAGGGACACGGTGACACACATACTGTACATGCACACGGTGACACACATACAGTACAGGGACATGGCGACACACATACAGTACAGGGACAGGGTGACACACACACACTACAGGAACACGGTAACACACATACAGAACAGGGACACGGTGACACACACACACTACAGGGACACGGTGACACACATACAGTACAGGGACACGGCGACACACATACATTACAGGAACACGGTGACACACATACAGTACAGGGACACGGTGACACACATACTGTATAGGAACACGGCGACACACATACACTACAGGAACACGGTGACACACATACAGTACAGGGACACGGTGACACTCACACACTACAGGGACACGGTGACACACATACAGTACAGGGACACGGCGACACACACACACTACAGTAACACGGTGACACACATACAGTACAGGGACACGGTGACACACATACAGTATAGGAACACGGCGACACACATACAGTACAGGGACACGGTGACACACACACACTACAGGGACACGGTGACACACATACAGTACAGGGACACGGTGACACACACACACTACAGGAACACGGTGACACACATACAGTACAGGGACACGGTGACACGCATACAGTACAGGGACACGGAGACACACATACACTACAGGAACACGGCGACACACATACAGTACAGGGACACGGTGACACACACACACTACAGGGACACGGTGACACACATACAGTACAGGGACAGGGTGACACACACACACTACAGGAACACAGTGACACACATACAGTACAGGATCACGGTGACACACACACACACTACAGGGACACTGTGACACACATACACTACAGGAACACGGCGACACACATACAGTACAGGGACACGGCGACACACATACACTACAGGGACACGGCGACACACATACAGTACAGGGACAGGGTGACACACACACACTACAGGGACAGGGTGACACACACACACTACAGGAACACGGTGACACACATACAGTACAGAGACACGGTGACACACATACAGTACAGGGACAGGGTGACACACACACACTACAGGAACACGGTGACACACATACAGTACAGGGACAGGGTGACACACACACACTACAGGGACACGGTGACACGCATACACTACAGGAACACGGCGACACACATACAGTACAGGGACACGGCGACACTCATACAGTACAGGGACAGGGTGACACACACACACTACAGGGACACGGTGACACACATACAGTACATGGACACGGTGACACACGTACAGTACAGGGACAGGGTGACACACACACACACTACAGGAACACGGTGACACACATACAGTACAGGGACACGGTGTCACACATACACTACAGGAACACGGCGACACACATACAGTACAGGGACACGGCGACACACATACACTACAGGGACACGGCGACACACATACAGTACAGGGACAGGGTGACACACACACACTACAGGATCACGGTGACACACATACAGTACAGGGACACGGTGACACACATACAGTACAGGGACACGGTGACACGCACACACTACAGGAACACGGTGACACACACACACTACAGGCACACGGTGACACACATACAGTACAGGGACACGGTGACACACACACACTACAGGAACACGGTGACACACACACACTACAGGCACACGGAGACACACATACAGTACAGGCACACGGTGACACACATACAGTACAGGTACAGGGTGACACACACACACTACAGGGACACGGTGACACACATACAGTACAGGAACACGGTGACACACATACAGTACAGGGACAGGGTGACACACACACACTACAGGAACACGGTGACACACATACAGTACAGGGACAGGGTGACACACACACACTACAGGAACACGGTGACACACACACACTACAGGGACACGGCGACACACATACACTACAGGAACACGGCGACACACATACAGTACAGGGACAGGTTGACACACACACTACAGGGACACGGTGACACACATACAGTACAGGCACACGGTGACACACACACACTACAGGCACACGGTGACACACATACAGTACAGGGACACGGTGACACATATACAGTACAGGGACACGGTGACACACACACACTACAGGAACACGGTGACACACATACAGTACAGGGACACGGTGACACACATACACTACAGGCACACGGAGACACACATATAGTACAGGCACACGGTGACACACATACAGTACAGGGACACGGTGACACACATACACTACAGGCACACGGAGACACACATATAGTACAGGCACACGGTGACACACATACAGTACAGGGACACGGAGACACACATACAGTACAGGGACAGGGTGACACACACATACTACAGGAACACGGTGACACACATACAGTACAGGAACACGGTGACACACATACAGTACAGGGACAGGAGACACACACACACTACAGGAACACGGTGACACACATACACTACAGGGACAGGGTGACACACACACACTACAGGAACACGGTGACACACACACACTACAGGAACACGGGGACACACATACACTACAGGGACACGGCGACACACATACACTACAGGAACACGGCGACACACATACGGTACAGGGTCAGGGTGACACACACACACTACAGGAACACGGTGACACACACACACTACAGGGACACGGTGACACACATACAGTACAGGGACAGGGTGACACACACACACTACAGGAACACGGTGACACACATACAGTACAGGGACACGGTGACACACATACAGTACAGGGACAGGGTGACACACACACACTACAGGAACACGGTGACACACATACAGTACAGCGACAGCGTGACACACACACAATACGGGGACACGGTGACACGCATACACTACAGGAACACGGCGACACACATACAGTACAGGGACACGGCGACACACATACAGTACAGGGACAGGGTGACACACACACACTACAGGGACACGGTGACACACATACAGTACAGGGACACGGTGACACACACACACTACAGGCACACGGTGACACACATACAGTACAGGGACAGGGTGACACACACACACTACAGGAATACGGTGACACACACACACTACAGGAACACGGTGACACACATACAGTACAGGGACACGGTGACACACACACTCTACAGGCACACGGTGACACACATACAGTACAGGCACACGGTGACACACATACAGTACAGGAACACGGTGACACACATACAGTACAGGGACAGGGTGACACACACACACTACAGGAACACGGTGACACACATACAGTACAGGGACACGGTGACACACATACTGTACATGCACACGGTGACTCACATACAGTACAGGGACATGGCGACACACATACAGTACAGGAACACGGTGACACACACACACAACAGGAACACGGTAACACACATACAGAACAGGGACACGGTGACACACACACACTACAGGGACACGGTGACACACATACAGTACAGGGACACGGCGACACACATACACTACAGGAACACGGTGACACACATACAGTACAGGGACACGGTGACACACATACAGTATAGGAACACGGCGACACACATACACTACAGGAACACGGTGACACACATACAGTACAGGGACATGGTGACACTCACACACTACAGGGACACGGTGACACACATACAGTACAGGGACACGGCGACACACACACACTACAGGAACACGGTGACACACATACAGTACAGGGACACGGTGACACACATACAGTACAGGAACACGGCGACACACATACACTACAGGAACACGGTGACACACATACAGTACAGGGACACGGTGACACACACACACTACAGGGACACGGTGACACACATACAGTAAAGGGACACGGTGACACACACACACTACAGGAACACGGTGACACACATACAGTACAGGGACACGGTGACACGCATACAGTACAGGGACACGGAGACACACATACACTACAGGGACACGGCGACACACATACAGTACAGGGACACGGTGACACACACACACTACAGGGACACGGTGACACACATACAGTTCAGGGACAGGGTGACACACACACACTACAGGAACACGGTGACACACATACAGTACAGGGACACGGTGACACACACACACACTACAGGGACACTGTGACACACATACACTACAGGAACACGGCGACACACATACAGTACAGGGACACGGCGACACACATACACTACAGGGACACGGCGACACACATACCTTACAGGGACAGGGTGACACACACACACTACAGGAACACGGTGACACACATACAGTACAGGGACACGGTGACACACATACAGTACAGGGACACGGTGACACGCACACACTACAGGAACACGGTGACACACACACACTACAGGCACACGGTGACACACATACAGTACAGGGACACGGTGACACACACACACTACAGGAACACGGTGACACACACACACTACAGGCACACGGAGACACACATACAGTACAGGCACACGGTGACACACATACAGTACAGGTACAGGGTGACACACACACACTACAGGGACACGGTGACACACATACAGTACAGGAACACGGTGACACACATACAGTACAGGGACAGGGTGACACACACACACTACAGGAACACGGTGACACACATACAGTACAGGGACAGGGTGACACACACACACTACAGGAACACGGTGACACACACACACTACAGGGACACGGCGACACACATACACTACAGGAACACGGCGAC
Source organism: Chiloscyllium plagiosum (assembly GCF_037043375.1). NCBI lineage: Eukaryota > Metazoa > Chordata > Chondrichthyes > Orectolobiformes > Hemiscylliidae > Chiloscyllium > Chiloscyllium plagiosum. Next base: position 19,343,176 of record NW_028270176.1, read on the forward strand.
ACACATACAGTACAGGGACAGGGTGACACACACACTACAGGGACACGGTGACACACATACAGTACAGGCACACGGTGACACACACACACTACAGGCACACGGTGACACACATACAGTACAGGGACACGGCGACACATATACAGTACAGGGACACGGTGACACACACACACTACAGGAACACGGGGACACACATACAGTACAGGGACACGGTGACACACATACACTACAGGCACACGGAGACACACATATAGTACAGGCACACGGTGACACACATACAGTACAGGGACACGGTGACACACATACACTACAGGCACACGGAGACACACATATAGTACAGGCACACGGTGACACACATACAGTACAGGGACACGATGACACACATACAGTACAGGGACAGGGTGACACACACACACTACAGGAACACGGTGACACACATACAGTACAGGAACACGGTGACACACATACAGTACAGGGACAGGAGACACACACACACTACAGGAACACGGTGACACACATACAGTACAGGGACAGGGTGACACACACACACTACAGGAACACGGTGACACACACACACTACAGGAACACGGTGACACACATACACTATAGGGACACGGCGACACACATACACTACAGGAACACGGCGACACACATACAGTACAGGGACACGGTGACACACACACACTACAGGGACACGGTGACACACATACAGTACAGGGACAGGGTGACACACACACACTACAGGAACACGGTGACACACATACAGTACAGGGACACGGTGACACACACACACTACAGGGACACTGTGACACACATACACTACAGGAACACGGCGACACACATACAGTACAGGGACACGGCGACACACATACACTACAGGGACACGGCGACACACATACAGTACAGGGACAGGGTGACACACACACACTACAGGAACACGGTGACACACATACAATACAGGGACACGGTACACACATACAGTACAGGGACACGGTGACACGCACACACTACAGGGACACGGTGACACACACACACTACAGGCACACGGTGACACACATACAGTACAGGGACACGGTGACACACACACACTACAGGAACACGGTGACACACACACACTACAGGCACACGGAGACACACATACAGTACAGGCACACGGTGACACACATACAGTACAGGGACAGGGTGACACACACACACTACAGGGACACGGTGACACACATACAGTACACGAACACGGTGACACACATACAGTACAGGGACAGGGTGACACACACACACTACAGGAACACGGTGACACACATACAGTACAGGGACAGGGTGACACACACACACTACAGGAACACGGTGACACACACACTACAGGGACACGGCGACACACATACATTACAGGAACACGGCGACACACATACAGTACAGGGACACGGTGACACACACACACTACATCACACGGTGACACACATACAGTACAGGGACACGGCGACACACATACAGTACAGGGACACGGTGACACACACACACTACAGGAACCCGGTGACACACATACAGTACAGGGACACGGTGACACACATACACTAGAGGCACACGGAGACACACATACAGTACAGGAACATGGTGACACACATACAGTACAGGGACACGGTGACACACACACACTACAGGAACACGGTGACACACATACAGTACAGGGACGCGGTGACACACATACACTACAGGCACACGGAGACACACATACAGTACAGGCACACGGTGACACACATACAGTACAGGGACACGGTGACACACACACACTACAGGGACACGGAGACACACATACACTACAGGGACACGGTGACACACATACAGTACAGGGACAGGGTGACACACACACACTACAGGAACACGGTGACACACATACAGTACAGGGACACGGTGACACACACACACTACAGGAACACGGTGACACACACACACTACAGGCACACGGTAACACACATACAGTACAGGAACACGGTGACACACATACAGTACAGGGACACGGTGACACACACACACTACAGGAACACGGTGACACACATACAGTACAGGGACACGGTGACACACATACACTACAGGCACACGGAGACACACATACAGTACAGGCACACGGTGACACACATACAGTACAGGGACACGGTGACACACATACAGTACAGGGACAGGGTGACACACACACACTACAGGAACACGGTGACACACATACAGTACAGGAACACGGTGACACACATACAGTACAGGGACAGGGTGACACACACACACTACAGGAACACGGCGACACACATACAGTACAGGGACAGGGTGACACACACACACTACAGGAACACGGTGACACACACACACTACAGGAACACGGTGACACACATACAGTACAGGGACACGGCGACACACATACACTACAGGAACACGGTGACACACATACAGTACAGGGACAGGGTGACACACACACACTACAGGAACACGGTGACACACATACAGTACAGGGACACGGTGACACACACACACTACAGGAACACGGTGACACACACACACTAGAGGCACTCGGTGACACACATACAGTACAGGAACACGGTGACACACATACAGTACAGGGACACGGTGACACACACACACTACAGGAACACAGTGACACACATACAGTACAGGGACACGGTGATACACATACACTACAGGCACACGGAGACACACATACAGTACAGGCACACGGAGACACACATACACTACAGGCACACGGTGACACACATACAGTACAGGCACACGGCGACACACATACAGTACAGGCACACGGAGACACACATACAGTACAGGCACACGGTGACACACATACATTACAGGCACATGGAGACACACATACAGTACAGGTACAGGGTGACACACATACAGCACAGGGACACGGTGACACACATACACTACAGGCACACGGAGACACACATATAGTACAGGCACACGGTGACACACATACAGTACAGGGACACGGTGACACACATACACTACAGGCACACGGAGACACACATATAGTACAGGCACACGGTGACACACATACAGTACAGGGACACGATGACACACATACAGTACAGGGACAGGGTGACACACACACACTACAGGAACACGGTGACACACATACAGTACAGGAACACGGTGACACACATACAGTACAGGGACAGGAGACACACACACACTACAGGAACACGGTGACACACATACAGTACAGGGACAGGGTGACACACACACACTACAGGAACACGGTGACACACACACACTACAGGAACACGGTGACACACATACACTATAGGGACACGGCGACACACATACACTACAGGAACACGGCGACACACATACGGTACAGGGACAGGGTGACACACACACACTACAGGAACACGGTGACACACATACAGTACAGGGACACGGTGACACACACACATACAGGAACACGGTGACACACATACAGTACGGGGACACGGTGACACACATACAGTACAGGGACACGGAGACACACATACACTACAGGAACATGGCGACACACATACAGTACAGGGACACGGTGACACACACACACTACAGGGACACGGTGACACACATACAGTACAGGGACAGGGTGACACACACACACTACAGGAACACGGTGACACACATACAGTACAGGGACACGGTGACACACACACACTACAGGGACACTGTGACACACATACACTACAGGAACACGGCGACACACATACAGTACAGGGACACGGCGACACACATACACTACAGGGACACGGCGACACACATACAGTACAGGGACAGGGTGACACACACACACTACAGGAACACGGTGACACACATACAATACAGGGACACGGTACACACATACAGTACAGGGACACGGTGACACGCACACACTACAGGAACACGGTGACACACACACACTACAGGCACACGGTGACACACATACAGTACAGGGACACGGTGACACACACACACTACAGGAACACGGTGACACACACACACTACAGGCACACGGAGACACACATACAGTACAGGCACACGGTGACACACATACAGTACAGGGACAGGGTGACACACACACTACAACAGGGACACGGTGACACACATACAGTACACGAACACGGTGACACACATACAGTACAGGGACAGGGTGACACACACACACTACAGGAACACGGTGACACACATACAGTACAGGGACAGGGTGACACACACACACTACAGGAACACGGTGACACACACACACTACAGGGACACGGCGACACACATACATTACAGGAACACGGCGACACACATACAGTACAGGGACAGGGTGACACACACACACTACAGGAACACGGTGACACACATACAGTACAGGGACACGGTGACACACACACACTACATCACACGGTGACACACATACAGTACAGGGACACGGCGACACACATACAGTACAGGGACACGGTGACACACACACACTACAGGAACACGGTGACACACATACAGTACAGGGACACGGTGACACACATACACTAGAGGCACACGGAGACACACATACAGTACAGGAACATGGTGACACACATACAGTACAGGGACACGGTGACACACACACACTACAGGAACACGGTGACACACATACAGTACAGGGACGCGGTGACACACATACACTACAGGCACACGGATACACACATACAGTACAGGCACACGGTGACACACATACAGTACAGGGACACGGTGACACACACACACACTACAGGGACACGGAGACACACATACACTACAGGGACACGGTGACACACATACAGTACAGGGACAGGGTGACACACACACACTACAGGAACACGGTGACACACATACAGTACAGGGACACGGTGACACACACACACTACAGGAACACGGTGACACACACACACTACAGGCACACGGTAACACACATACAGTACAGGAACACGGTGACACACATACAGTACAGGGACACGGTGACACACACACACTACAGGAACACGGTGACACACATACAGTACAGGGACACGGTGACACACATACACTACAGGCACACGGAGACACACATACAGTACAGGCACACGGTGACACACATACAGTACAGGGACACGGTGACACACATACAGTACAGGGACAGGGTGACACACACACACAACAGGAACACGGTGACACACATACAGTACAGGAACACGGTGACACACATACAGTACAGGGACAGGGTGACACACACACACTACAGGAACACGGCGACACACATACAGTACAGGGACAGGGTGACACACACACACTACAGGAACACGGTGACACACACACACTACAGGAACACGGTGACACACATACAGTACAGGGACACGGCGACACACATACACTACAGGAACACGGTGACACACATACAGTACAGGGACAGGGTGACACACACACACTACAGGAACACGGTGACACACATACAGTACAGGGACACGGTGACACACACACACTACAGGAACACGGTGACACACACACACTAGAGGCACTCGGTGACACACATACAGTACAGGAACACGGTGACACACATACAGTACAGGGACACGGTGACACACACACACTACAGGAACACAGTGACACACATACAGTACAGGGACACGGTGATACACATACACTACAGGCACACGGAGACACACATACAGTACAGGCACACGGAGACACACATACACTACAGGCACACGGTGACACACATACAGTACAGGCACACGGCGACACACATACAGTACAGGCACACGGTGACACACATACACTACAGGGACACGGTGACACACATACAGTACAGGAACACGGTGACACACATACACTACAGGGACACGGTGACACACATACAGTACAGGGACACGGCGACACACATACACTACAGGGACACGGTGACACACATACAGTACAGGGACAGGGTGACACACACACACTACAGGAACACGGTGACACACATACAGTAAAGGGACACGGTGACACACACACACTACAGGGACACTGTGACACACATACACTACAGGAACACGGCGACACACATACAGTACAGGGACACGGCGACACACATACACTACAGGGACACGGCGACACACATACAGTACAGGGACAGGGTGACACACACACACTACAGGAACACGGTGACACACATACAATACAGGGACACGGTACACACATACAGTACAGGGACACGGTGACATGCACACACTACAGGAACACGGTGACACACACACACTACAGGCACACGGTGACACACATACAGTACAGGGACACGGTGACACACACACACTACAGGAACACGGTGACACACACACACTACAGGCACACGGAGACACACATACAGTACAGGCACACGGTGACACACATACAGTACAGGGACAGGGTGACACACACACACTACAGGGACAGGGTGACACACATACAGTACACGAACACGGTGACACACATACAGTACAGGGACAGGGTGACACACACACACTACAGGAACACGGTGACACACATACAGTACAGGGACAGGGTGACACACACACACTACAGGAACACGGTGACACACACACACTACAGGGACACGGAGACACACATACATTACAGGAACACGGCGACACACATACAGTACAGGGACACGGTGACACACACACACTACATCACACGGTGACACACATACAGTACAGGGACACGGCGACACACATACAGTACAGGGACACGGTGACACACACACACTACAGGAACACGGTGACACACATACAGTACAGGGACACGGTGACACACATACACTACAGGAACACGGTGACACACATACAGTACAGGGACGCGGTGACACACATACAGTACAGGGACAGGGTGACACACACACACTACAGGAACACGGTGACACACATACAGTACAGGGACACGGTGACACACACACACTACAGGGACACGGTGACACACACACACTACAGGAACACGGTGACACACATACAGTACAGGGACGCGGTGACACACATACACTACAGGCACACGGAGACACACATACAGTACAGGCACACGGTGACACACATACAGTACAGGGACACGGTGACACACACACACTACAGGGACACGGAGACACACATACACTACAGGGACACGGTGACACACATACAGTACAGGGACAGGGTGACACACACACACTACAGGAACACGGTGACACACATACAGTACAGGGACACGGTGACACACACACACTACAGGAACATGGTGACACACACACACTACAGGCACACGGTAACACACATACAGTACAGGAACACGGTGACACACATACAGTACAGGGACACGGTGACACACACACACTACAGGAACACGGTGACACACATACAGTACAGGGACACGGTGACACACATACACTACAGGCACACGGAGACACACATACAGTACAGGCACACGGTGACACACATACAGTACAGGGACACGGTGACACACATACAGTACAGGGACAGGGTGACACACACACACTACAGGAACACGGTGACACACATACAGTACAGGAACACGGTGACACACATACAGTACAGGGACAGGGTGACACACACACACTACAGGAACACGGCGACACACATACAGTACAGGGACAGGGTGACACACACACACTACAGGAACACGGTGACACACACACACTACAGGAACACGGTGACACACATACAGTACAGGGACACGGCGACACACATACACTACAGGAACACGGTGACACACATACAGTACAGGGACAGGGTGACACACACACACTACAGGAACACGGTGACACACATACAGTACAGGGACACGGTGACACACACACACTACAGGAACACGGTGACACACACACACTAGAGGCACTCGGTGACACACATACAGTACAGGAACACGGTGACACACATACAGTACAGGGACACGGTGACACACACACACTACAGGAACACAGTGACACACATACAGTACAGGGACACGGTGATACACATACACTACAGGCACACGGAGACACACATACAGTACAGGGACACGGAGACACACATACACTACAGGCACACGGTGACACACATACAGTACAGGCACACGGCGACACACATACAGTACAGGCACACGGAGACACACATACAGTACAGGCACACGGTGACACACATACATTACAGGCACATGGAGACACACATACAGTACAGGTACAGGGTGACACACATACAGCACAGGGACACGGTGACACACATACACTACAGGCACACGGAGACACACATATAGTACAGGCACACGGTGACACACATACAGTACAGGGACACGGTGACACACATACACTACAGGCACACGGAGACACACATATAGTACAGGCACACGGTGACACACATACAGTACAGGGACACGATGACACACATACAGTACAGGGACAGGGTGACACACACACACTACAGGAACACGGTGACACACATACAGTACAGGAACACGGTGACACACATACAGTACAGGGACAGGAGACACACACACACTACAGGAACACGGTGACACACATACAGTACAGGGACAGGGTGACACACACACACTACAGGAACACGGTGACACACACACACTACAGGAACACGGTGACACACATACACTATAGGGACACGGCGACACACATACACTACAGGAACACGGCGACACACATACGGTACAGGGACAGGGTGACACACACACACTACAGGAACACGGTGACACACATACAGTACAGGGACACGGTGACACACACACACTACAGGAACACGGTGACACACATACAGTACGGGGACACGGTGACACACATACAGTACAGGGACACGGAGACACACATACACTACAGGAACACGGCGACACACATACAGTACAGGGACACGGTGACACACACACACTACAGGGACACGGTGACACACATACAGTACAGGGACAGGGTGACACACACACACTACAGGAACACGGTGACACACATACAGTACAGGGACACGGTGACACACACACACTACAGGGACACTGTGACACACATACACTACAGGAACACGGCGACACACATACAGTACAGGGACACGGAGACACACATACACTACAGGGACACGGCGACACACATACAGTACAGGGACAGGGTGACACACACACACTACAGGAACACGGTGACACACATACAATACAGGGACACGGTACACACATACAGTACAGGGACACGGTGACACGCACACACTACAGGAACACGGTGACACACACACACTACAGGCACACGGTGACACACATACAGTACAGGGACACGGTGACACACACACACTACAGGAACACGGTGACACACACACACTACAGGCACACGGAGACACAGATACAGTACAGGCACACGGTGACACACATACAGTACAGGGACAGGGTGACACACACACACTACAGGGACACGGTGACACACATACAGTACACGAACACGGTGACACACATACAGTACAGGGACAGGGTGACACACACACACTACAGGAACACGGTGACACACATACAGTACAGGGACAGGGTGACACACACACACTACAGGAACACGGTGACACACACACACTACAGGGACACGGCGACACACATACATTACAGGAACACGGCGACACACATACAGTACAGGGACAGGGTGACACACACACACTACAGGAACACGGTGACACACATACAGTACAGGGACACGGTGACACACACACACTACATCACACGGTGACACACATACAGTACAGGGACACGGCGACACACATACAGTACAGGGACACGGTGACACACACACACTACAGGAACACGGTGACACACATACAGTACAGGGACACGGTGACACACAGACACTAGAGGCACACGGAGACACACATACAGTACAGGAACATGGTGACACACATACAGTACAGGGACACGGTGACACACACACACTACAGGAACACGGTGACACACATACAGTACAGGGACGCGGTGACACACATACACTACAGGCACACGGATACACACATACAGTACAGGCACACGGTGACACACATACAGTACAGGGACACGGTGACACACACACACTACAGGGACACGGAGACACACATACACTACAGGGACACGGTGACACACATACAGTACAGGGACAGGGTGACACACACACACTACAGGAACACGGTGACACACATACAGTACAGGGACACGGTGACACACACACACTACAGGAACACGGTGACACACACACACTACAGGCACACGGTAACACACATACAGTACAGGAACACGGTGACACACATACAGTACAGGGACACGGTGACACACATACAGTACAGGGACACGGTGACACACATACACTACAGGCACACGGAGACACACATACAGTACAGGCACACGGTGACACACATACAGTACAGGGACACGGTGACACACATACAGTACAGGGACAGGGTGACACACACACACTACAGGAACACGGTGACACACATACAGTACAGGAACACGGTGACACACATACAGTACAGGGACAGGGTGACACACACACACTACAGGAACACGGCGACACACATACAGTACAGGGACAGGGTGACACACACACACTACAGGAACACGGTGACACACACACACTACAGGAACACGGTGACACACATACAGTACAGGGACACGGCGACACACATACACTACAGGAACACGGTGACACACATACAGTACAGGGACAGGGTGACACACACACACTACAGGAACACGGTGACACACATACAGTACAGGGACACGGTGACACACACACACTACAGGAACACGGTGACACACACACACTAGAGGCACTCGGTGACACACATACAGTACAGGAACACGGTGACACACATACAGTACAGGGACACGGTGACACACACACACTACAGGAACACAGTGACACACATACAGTACAGGGACACGGTGATACACATACACTACAGGCACACGGAGACACACATACAGTACAGGCACACGGAGACACACATACACTACAGGCACACGGTGACACACATACAGTACAGGCACACGGCGACACACATACAGTACAGGCACACGGAGACACACATACAGTACAGGCACACGGTGACACACATACATTACAGGCACATGGAGACACACATACAGTACAGGTACAGGGTGACACACATACAGCACAGGGACACGGAGACACACATACACTACAGGCACACGGTGACACACATACACTGCAGGGACACGGTGACACACATACAGTACAGGCACACGGTGACACACACACAGTACAGGGACACGGTGACACACACACTACAGGGACACGGAGACACACATATAGTACAGGCACACGGTGACACACACACACTACAGGGACACGGAGACACACATATAGTACAGGCACGCGGTGACACACATACAGTACAGGCACACGGTGACACACATACAGTACAGGCACACGGAGACACACATACAGTACAGGGACAGGGTGACACACACACACTACAGGAACACGGTGACACACATACAGTACAGGGACACGGTGACACACATACAGTACAGGGACACGGTGACACGCACACACTACAGGAACACGGTGACACACGCACACTACAGGCACACGGTGACACACATACAGTACAGGGACACGGTGACACACACACACTACAGGAACACGGTGACACACACACACTACAGGCACACGGAGACACACATACAGTACAGGCACACGGTGACACACATACAGTACAGGGACAGGGTGACACACACACACTACAGGGACACGGTGACACACATACAGTACAGGGACACGGTGACACACATACAGTACAGGGACAGGGTGACACACACACACTACAGGAACACGGTGACACACATACAGTACAGGGACAGGGTGACACACACACACTACAGGAACACGGTGACACACACACTACAGGGACACGGTGACACACATACATTACAGGAACACCGCGACACACATACAGTACAGGGGCAGGGTGACACACACACACACTATAGGAACACGGTGACACACATACAGTACAGGGACACGGTGACACACACACACTACATCACACGGTGACACACATACAGTACAGGGACACGGCGACACACATACAGTACAGGGACACGGTGACACACACACACTACAGGAACACGGTGACACACATACAGTACAGGGACACGGTGACACACATACACTAGAGGCACACGGAGACACACATACAGTACAGGAACATGGTGACACACATACAGTACAGGGACACGGTGACACACACACACTACAGGAACACGGTGACACACATACAGTACAGGGACGCGGTGACACACATACACTACAGGCACACGGAGACACACATACAGTACAGGCACACGGTGACACACATACAGTACAGGGACACGGTGACACACACACACTACAGGGACACGGTGACACACATACAGTACAGGGACAGGGTGACACACACACACTACAGGAAAACGGACACACACACACACTACAGGAACACGGTGACACACATACACTACAGGGACACGGCGACACACATACACTACAGGAACACGGCGACACACATACGGTACAGGGACAGGGTGACACACACACACTACAGGAACACGGTGACACACATACAGTACAGGGACACGGTGACACACACACACTACAGGAACACGGTGACACATATACAGTACGGGGATACGGTGACACACATACAGTACAGGGACACGGAGACACACATACACTACAGGAACACGGCGACACACATACAGTACAGGGACACGGTGACACACACACTCTACAGGGACACGGTGACACACATACAGTACAGGGACAGGGTGACACACACACACTACAGGAACACGGTGACACACATACAGTACAGGGACACGGTGACACACACACACTACAGGGACACTGTGACACACATACACTACAGGAACATGGCCACACACATACAGTACAGGGACACGGCGACACACATACACTACAGGGACACGGCGACACACATACAGTACAGGGACACGGTGACACACACACACTACAGGAACACGGTGACACACATACCCTACAGGGACACGGTGACACACATACAGTACAGGGACACGGTGACACGCACACACTACAGGAACACGGTGACACACACACACTACAGGCACACGGTGACACACATACAGTACAGGGACACGGTGACACACACACACTACAGGAACACGGTGACACACACACACTACAGGCACACGGAGACACACATACAGTACAGGCACACGGTGACACACATACAGTACAGGGACAGGGTGACACACACACACTACCGGGACACGGTGACACACATACAGTACAGGAACACGGTGACACACATACAGTACAGGGACAGGGTGACACACACACACTACAGGAACACGGTGACACACATACAGTACAGGGACAGGGTGACACACACACACTACAGGAACACGGTGACACACACACACTACAGGGACACGGCGACACACATACATTACAGGAACACGGCGACACACATACAGTACAGGGACAGGGTGACACACACACACTACAGGAACACGGTGACACACATACAGTACAGGGACACGGTGACACACACACACTACATCACACGGTGACACACATACAGTACAGGGACACGGCGACACACATACAGCACAGGGACACGGTGACACACATACACTACAGGAACACGGTGACACACATACAGTACAGGGACACGGTGACACACATACACTAGAGGCACACGGAGACACACATACAGTACAGGAACATGGTGACACACATACAGTACAGGGACACGGTGACACACACACACTACAGGAACACGGTGACACACATACAGTACAGGGACGCGGTGACACACATACACTACAGGCACACGGAGACACACATACAGTACAGGCACACGGTGACACACATACAGTACAGGGACACGGTGACACACACACACTACAGGAACACGGTGACACACATACAGTACAGGGACACGGTGACACACATACACTACAGGCACACGGAGACACACATACAGCACAGGGACACGGAGACACACATACACTACAGGCACACGGTGACACACATACACTGCAGGGACACGGTGACACACATACAGTACAGGCACACGGTGACACACACACAGTACAGGGACACGGTGACACACACACTACAGGGACACGGAGACACACATATAGTACAGGCACACGGTGACACACACACACTACAGGGACACGGAGACACACATATAGTACAGGCACGCGGTGACACACATACAATACAGGCACACGGTGACACACATACAGTACAGGCACACGGTGACACACATACAGTACAGGGACACGGTGACACACATACAGTACAGGGACACGGTGACACGCACACACTACAGGAACACGGTGACACACGCACACTACTGGCACACGGTGACACACATACAGTACAGGGACACGGTGACACACACACACTACAGGAACACGGTGACACACACACACTACAGGCACACGGAGACACACATACAGTACAGGCACACGGTGACACACATACAGTACAGGGACAGGGTGACACACACACACTACAGGGACACGGTGACACACATACAGTACAGGGACAGGGTGACACACACACACTACAGGAACACGGTGACACACATACAGTACAGGGACAGGGTGACACACACACACTACAGGAACACGGTGACACACACACTACAGGGACACGGCGACACACATACATTACAGGAACACGGCGACACACATACAGTACAGGGGCAGGGTGACACACACACACACTATAGGAACACGGTGACACACATACAGTACAGGGACACGGTGACACACACACACTACATCACACGGTGACACACATACAGTACAGGGACACGGCGACACACATACAGTACAGGGACACGGTGACACACACACACTACAGGAACACGGTGACACACATACAGTACAGGGACACGGTGACACACATACACTAGAGGCACACGGAGACACACATACAGTACAGGAACATGGTGACACACATATTGTACAGGGACACGGTGACACACACACACTACAGGAACACGGTGACACACATACAGTACAGGGACGCGGTGACACACATACACTACAGGCACACGGAGACACACATACAGTACAGGGACACGGTGACACACACACACTACAGGGACACGGTGACACACATACAGTACAGGGACAGGGTGACACACACACACTACAGGAAAACGGGGACACACACACACTACAGGAACACGGTGACACACATACACTACAGGGACACGGCGACACACATACACTACAGGAACACGGCGACACACATACGGTACAGGGACAGGGTGACACACACACACTACAGGAACACGGTGACACACATACAGTACAGGGACACGGTGACACACACACACTACAGGAACACGGTGACACATATACAGTACGGGGATACGGTGACACACATACAGTACAGGGACACGGAGACACACATACACGACAGGAACACGGCGACACACATACAGTACAGGGACACGGTGACACACACACACTACAGGGACACGGTGACACACATACAGTACAGGGACAGGGTGACACACACACACTACAGGAACACGGTGACACACATACAGTACAGGGACACGGTGACACACACACACTACAGGGACACTGTGACACACATACACTACAGGAACATGGCCACACACATACAGTACAGGGACACGGCGACACACATACACTACAGGGACACGGCGACACACATACAGTACAGGGACACGGTGACACACACACACTACAGGAACACGGTGACACACATACCCTACAGGGACACGGTGACACACATACAGTACAGGGACACGGTGACACGCACACACTACAGGAACACGGTGACACACACACACTACAGGCACACGGTGACACACATACAGTACAGGGACACGGTGACACACACACACTACAGGAACACGGTGACACACACACACTACAGGCACACGGAGACACACATACAGTACAGGCACACGGTGACACACATACAGTACAGGGACAGGGTGACACACACACACTACCGGGACACGGTGACACACATACAGTACAGGAACACGGTGACACACATACAGTACAGGGACAGGGTGACACACACACACTACAGGAACACGGTGACACACATACAGTACAGGGACAGGGTGACACACACACACTACAGGAACACGGTGACACACACACACTACAGGGACACGGCGACACACATACATTACAGGAACACGGCGACACACATACAGTACAGGGACAGGGTGACACACACACACTACAGGAACACGGTGACACACATACAGTACAGGGACACGGTGACACACACACACTACATCACACGGTGACACACATACAGTACAGGGACACGGCGACACACATACAGTACAGGGACACGGTGACACACACACACTACAGGAACACGGTGACACACATACAGTACAGGGACACGGTGACACACATACACTAGAGGCACACGGAGACACACATACAATACAGGAACATGGTGACACACATACAGTACAGGGACACGGTGACACACACACACTACAGGAACACGGTGACACACATACAGTACAGGGACGCGGTGACACACATACACTACAGGCACACGGAGACACACATACAGTACAGGCACACGGTGACACACATACAGTACAGGGACACGGTGACACACACACACTACAGGGACACGGAGACACACATACACTACAGGGACACGGTGACACACATACAGTACAGGGACAGGGTGACACACACACACTACAGGAACACGGTGACACACATACAGTACAGAGACACGGTGACACACACACACTACAGGAACACGGTGACACACACACACTACAGGCACACGGTAACACATATACAGTACAGGAACACGGTGACACACATACAGTACAGGGACACGGTGACACACACACACTACAGGAACACGGTGACACACATACAGTACAGGGACACGGTGACACACATACACTACAGGCACACGGAGACACACATACAGTACAGGCACACGGTGACACACATACAGTCCAGGGACACGGTGACACACATACAGTACAGGCACAGGGTGACACACACACACTACAGGAACACGGTGACACACATACAGTACAGGAACACGGTGACACACATACAGTACAGGGACAGGGTGACACACACACACTACAGGAACACGGTGACACACATACAGTACAGGGACAGGGTGACACACACACACTACAGGAACACGGTGACACACACACACTACAGGAACACGGTGACACACATACAGTACAGGGACATGGCGACACACATACACTACAGGAACACGGTGACACACATACAGTACAGGGACAGGGTGACACACACACACTACAGGAAGACGGTGACACACATACAGTACAGGGACACGGTGACACACACACACTACAGGAACACGGTGACACACACACACTAGAGGCACTCGGTGACACACATACAGTACAGGAACACGGTGACACACATACAGTACAGGGACACGGTGACACACACACACTACAGGAACACGGTGACACACATACAGTACAGGGACACGGTGATACACATACACTACAGGCACACGGAGACACACATACAGTACAGGCACACGGTGACACACATACACTACAGGCACACGGTGACACACATACAGTACAGGCACACGGCGACACACATACAGTACAGGCATACGGAGACACACATACAGTACAGGCACACGGAGACACACATACAGTACAGGCACACGGTGACACACATACATTACAGGCACATGGAGACACACATACAGTACAGGTACAGGGTGACACACATACAGCACAGGGACACGGAGACACACATACAGTACAGGCACACGGTGACACACATACACTGCAGGGACACGGTGACACACATACAGTACAGGAACATGGCGACACACATACAGTACAGGCACACGGTGACACACATACAGTACAGGCACACGGTGACACACATACAGTACAGGGACACGGTGACACACACACACTACAGGGACACGGAGACACACATACACTACAGGGACACGGTGACACACATACAGTACAGGGACAGGGTGACACACACACACTACAGGAACACGGTGACACACATACAGTACAGGGACACGGTGACACACACACACTACAGGAACACGGTGACACACACACACTACAGGCACACGGTAACACATATACAGTACAGGAACACGGTGACACACATACAGTACAGGGACACGGTGACACACACACACTACAGGAACACGGTGACACACATACAGTACAGGGACACGGTGACACACATACACTACAGGCACACGGAGACACACATACAGTACAGGCACACGGTGACACACATACAGTACAGGGACACGGTGACACACATACAGTACAGGCACAGGGTGACACACACACACTACAGGAACACGGTGACACACATACAGTACAGGAACACGGTGACACACATACAGTACAGGGACAGGGTGACACACACACACTACAGGAACACGGTGACACACATACAGTACAGGGACAGGGTGACACACACACACTACAGGAACACGGTGACACACACACACTACAGGAACACGGTGACACACATACAGTACAGGGACATGGCGACACACATACACTACAGGAACACGGTGACACACATAAAGTACAGGGACAGGGTGACACACACACACTACAGGAACACGGTGACACACATACAGTACAGGGACACGGTGACACACACACACTACAGGAACACGGTGACACACACACACTAGAGGCACTCGGTGACACACATACAGTACAGGAACACGGTGACACACATACAGTACAGGGACACGGTGACACACACACACTACAGGAACACGGTGACACACATACAGTACAGGGACACGGTGATACACATACACTACAGGCACACGGAGACACACATACAGTACAGGCACACGGTGACACACATACACTACAGGCACACGGTGACACACATACAGTACAGGCACACGGCGACACACATACAGTACAGGCATACGGAGACACACATACAGTACAGGCACACGGAGACACACATACAGTACAGGCACACGGTGACACACATACATTACAGGCACATGGAGACACACATACAGTACAGGTACAGGGTGACACACATACAGCACAGGGACACGGAGACACACATACAGTACAGGCACACGGTGACACACATACACTGCAGGGACACGGTGACACACATACAGTACAGGAACATGGCGACACACATACAGTACAGGCACACGGTGACACACACACAGTACAGGCACACGGAGACACACACACAGTACAGGGACACGGTGACACACACACTACAGGGACACGGAGACACACATATAGTACAGGCACACGGTGACACACACACACTACAGGGACACGGAGACACACATATAGTACAGGCACGCGGTGACACACATACAATACAGGCACACGGTGACACACATACAGTACAGGCACACGGTGACACACATACAGTACAGGCACACGGAGACACACACACACTACAGGGACACGGTGACACACATACAGAACAGGCACACTGTGACACACACTACAGACACACAGTGACACACACACACACTACAGGCACACGGTGACACACATACAGAACAGGCACACGGTGACACACACAAACTACAGGCACACAGTGACACACATACAGTACAGGCACACGGTGACACGCACACAGTGCAGGCACACGGAGACAAACACACAGTACAGGGACACGGTGACACACACACTACAGGGACACGGAGACACACATATATTACAGGCACACGGTGACGCACACACACTACAGGGACACGGAGACACACATATAGTACAGGCACGCGGTGACACACATACAATACAGGCTCACGGTGACACACATACAGTACAGGCACACGGTGACACACATACAGTACAGGCACACGGAGACACACATACAGTACAGGGACATGGTGACACACATACAGAACAGGCACACTGTGACACACACTACAGACACACAGTGACACACACACACACTACAGGCACACGGTGACACACACAATCTACAGGCACACAGTGACACACATACAGTACAGGCACACGGTGACACACACAGCAGAGCCATCAGAATAGTACAGGCACACGGAGACACACATACAGTACAGGCACACAGAGACACAATACAGTACAGGGACACGGTGACACACACACACTACAGGGACACGGAGACACACATACAGCACAGGGACACAGAGATACACATACACTACAGGCACGCGGTGACACACATACAATACAGGGACACAGTGACGCACATACAGTACAGGCACACAGTGACACACATACAGTACAAGCACACGGTGAAACACACGTCAGAGCCATCAGAACAGTACAGGCACACGGAGACACACATACAGTACAGGCACACGGTGACACACATACAGTACAGGGACACAGGCACACATACAATACAGGCACACTCAGACACACATACAATACAGGGACACGGTGACACACATACAGTACAGGCACACGGTGACACACATACAGTACAGGCACATGGTGACACAAACGTCAGAGCCATCAGAACAGTACAGGCACACAGAGACGCGCATACAGTACAGGCACACGGTGACACATATATAGTACAGGCACACGGTGACACACATACAGTACAGGGACACAGACACACATACAATACAGGCACACTCAGACACACATACAATACAGGGACACGGTGACACACATACAGTACAGGCACACGGTGACACACATACAGTACAGGGACACGGTGACACACACACACTACAGGAACACAGTGACACACGTACAGTACAGGGACACGGTGATACACATACACTACAGGCACACGGAGACACACATACAGTACAGGCACAAGGAGACACACATACACTACAGGCACACGGTGACACACATACAGTACAGGCACACGGCGACACACATACAGTACAGGCACACGGAGACACACATACAGTACAGGCACACGGAGACACACATACAGTACAGGCACACGGTGACACACATACATTACAGGCACATGGAGACACACATACAGTACAGGTACAGGGTGACACACATACAGCACAGGGACATGGAGACACACATACAGTACAGGCACACGGTGACACGCATACACTACAGGGACACGGTGACACACATACAGTACAGGAACATGGCGACACACATACAGTACAGGCACACGGAGACACACACACAGTACAGGGACACGGTGACACACACACTACAGGGACACGGAGACACACATATAGTACAGGGACACGGTGACACACACACATACAGGGACACGGAGACACACATATAGTACAGGCACGCGGTGACACACATACAATACAGGCACACGGTGACACACATACAGTACAGGCACACGGTGACACACATACAGTACAGGCACACGGAGACAAACATACAGTACAGGGACATGGTGACACACATACAGAACAGGCACACTGTGACACACACTACAGACACACAGTGACACACACACACACTACAGGCACACGGTGACACACATACAGAACAGGCACATGGTGACACACACAAACTACAGGCACACGGTGACACACATACAGTACAGGCACACAGTGACACACACACAGTACAGGCACACGGAGACACACACACAGTACAGGGACACGGTGACACACACACTACAGGGACACGGAGACTCACATATAGTACAGGCACACGGTGACGCACACACACTACAGGGACACGGAGACACACATATAGTACAGGCACGCGGTGACACACATACAATACAGGCACACGGTGACACACATACAGTACAGGCACACGGTGACACACATACAGTACAGGCACACGGAGACACACATACAGTACAGGGACATGGTGACACACATACAGAACAGGCACACTGTGACACACACTACAGACACACAGTGACACACACACACACTACAGGCACACGGTGACACACATACAGAACAGGCACACGGTGACACACACAATCTACAGGCACACAGTGACACACATACAGTACAGGCACACGGTGACACACACAGCAGAGCCATCAGAATAGTACAGGCACACGGAGACACACATACAGTACAGGCACACAGAGACACAATACAGTACAGGGACACGGTGACACACACACACACTACAGGGACACGGAGACACACGTACAGCACAGGGACACAGAGATACACATACACTACAGGCACGCGGTGACACACATACAATACAGGGACACAGTGACACACATACAGTACAAGCACACGGTGAAACACACGTCAGAGCCATCAGAACAGTACAGGCACACGGAGACACACATACAGTACAGGCACACGGTGACACATATACAGTACAGGGACACAGAGACACACATACAATACAGGCACACTCAGACACACATACAATACAGGGACACGGTGACACACATACAGTATAGGCACACGGTGACACACATACAGTACAGGCACATGGTGACACAAACGCCAGAGCCATCAGAACAGTACAGGCACACGGAGACACGCATACAGTACAGGGACACGGTGACACACACACAGTACAGGCACACGGCGACACACATACAGTACAGGCACACGGTGACACACACACAGTACAGGCACACGGTGACACACACACAGTACAGGCACACGGAGACACACACACAGTACAGGGACACGGTGACACACACACACTACAGGGACACGGAGACACACATATAGTACAGGCACGTGGTGACACACATACAATACAGGCACACGGTGACACACATACAGTACAGGCACACGGAGACACACATACAGTACAGAGACATGGTGACACACATACAGTACAGGCACACGGTGACACACATACAGTACAAGCACACAGTGACACACATACAGTACAGGGACACAGACACACATACAGTACAGGGACACAGACACACATACAGTACAAGCACACGGTGAAACACACGTCAGAGCCATCAGAACAGTACAGGCACACGGAGACACACATACAGTACAGGCACACGGTGACACACATACACTACAGGGAAACAGACACACATACAATACAGGCACACTCAGACACACATACAATACAGGGAGACGGTGACATACATACAGTACAGGCACACGGTGACACACATACAGTACAGGCACATGGTGACACAAACGCCAGAGCCATCAGAACAGTACAGGCACACGGAGACGCGCATACAGTACAGGCACACGGTGACACATATATAGCACAGGCACACGGTGACACACATACAGTACAGGGACACAGACACACATACAATACAGGCACACTCAGACAAACATACAATACAGGGACACGGTGACACACATACAGTACAGGCACACGGTGACAAACATACAGTACAGGGACACGGTGACACACACACACTACAGGAACACAGTGACACACGTACAGTACAGGGACACGGTGATACACATACACTACAGGCACACGGAGACACACATACAGTACAGGCACACGGAGACACACATACACTACAGGCACACGGTGACACACATACACTACAGGCACACGGAGACACACATACAGTACAGGCACACGGAGACACACATACAGTACAGGCACACGGAGACACACATACAGTACAGGCACACTGAGACACACATACATTACAGGCACATGGAGACACACATACAGTACAGGGACACTGTGACACACATACAGCACAGGGACACAGAGACACACATACAGTACAGGCACACGGTGACACACATACACTACAGGGACACGGTGACACACACAAACTACAGGCACACAGTGACACACATACAGTACAGGCACACGGTGACACACACACAGTACAGGCACACGGAGACACACACACAGTACAGGGACACGGTGACACACACACTACAGGGACACGGAGACTCACATATAGTACAGGCACACGGTGACGCACACACACTACAGGGACACGGAGACGCGCATACAGTACAGGCACGCGGTGACACACATAGAGTACAGGCACACGGTGACACACATACAGTACAGGGACACAGACACACATACAATACAGGCACACTCAGACAAACATACAATACAGGGACACGGTGACACACATACAGTACAGGCACACGGTGACAAACATACAGTACAGGGACACGGTGACACACACACACTACAGGAACACAGTGACACACGTACAGTACAGGGACACGGTGATACACATACACTACAGGCACACGGAGACACACATACAGTACAGGCACACGGAGACACACATACACTACAGGCACACGGTGACACACATACAGTACATGCACACGGCGACACACATACAGTACAGGCACACGGAGACACACATACAGTACAGGCACACGGAGACACACATACAGTACAGGCACACTGAGACACACATACATTACAGGCACATGGAGACACACATACAGTACAGGGACACTGTGACACACATACAGCACCGGGACACAGAGACACACATACAGTACAGGCACACGGAGACACACACACAGTACAGGGACACGGTGACACACACTACAGGGACACGGAGACACACATATAGTACAGGCACACGGTGACACGCACACAGTACAGGCACACGGAGACACACACACAGTACAGGGACACGGTGACACACACACTACAGGGACACGGAGACACACATATAGTACAGGCACACGGTGACACACACACACTACAGGGACACGGAGACACACATATAGTACAGGCACGCGGTGACACACATACAGTACAGGCACACGGTGACACACATACAGTACAGGCACACGGAGACACACATACAGTACAGGGACATGGTGACACACATACAGAACAGGCACACTGTGACACACACTACAGACACACAGTGACACACACACACTACAGGCACACGGTGACACACATACAGAACAGGCACATGGTGACACACACAAACTACAGGCACACAGTGACACACATACAGTACAGGCACACGGTGACACACACACAGTACAGGCACACGGAGACACACACACAGTACAGGGACACGGTGACGCACACACTACAGGGACACGGAGACTCACATATAGTACAGGCACACGGTGACACACACACACTACAGGGACACGGAGACACACATATAGTACAGGCACGCGGTGACACACATACAATACAGGCACACGGTGACACACATACAGTACAGGCACATGGTGACACACATACAGTACAGGCACACGGAGACACACATACAGTACAGGGACATGGTGACACACATACAGAACAGGCACACTGTGACACACACTACAGACACACAGTGACACACACACACTACAGGCACACGGTGACACACATACAGAACAGGCACACGGTGACACACACAATCTACAGGCACACAGTGACACACATACAGTACAGGCACACGGTGACACACACAGCAGAGCCATCAGAATAGTACAGGCACACGGAGACACACATACAGTACAGACACACAGAGACACAATACAGTACAGGGACACAGTGACACACACACACTACAGGGACACGGAGACACACATACAGCACAGGGACACAGAGATACACATACACTACAGGCACGCGGTGACACACATACAATACAGGGACACAGTGACGCACATACAGTACAGGCACACAGTGACACACATACAGTACAAGCACACGGTGAAACACACGTCAGAGCCATCAGAACAGTACAGGCACACGGAGACACACATACAGTACAGGCACACGGTGACACATATACAGTACAGGGACACAGAGACACACATAAAATACAGGCACACTCAGACACACATACAATACAGGGACACGGTGACATACATACAGTACAGGCACACGGTGACACACATACAGTACAGGCACATGGTGACACAAACGCCAGAGCCATCAGAACAGTACAGGCACACGGAGACACGCATACAGTACAGGGACACGGAGACACATATATAGTACAGGCACACTGTGACTCACACAGCAGAGCCATCAGAATAGTACAGGCACACGGAGACACACATACAGTACAGGCACACAGAGACACAATACAGTACAGGGACACGGTGACACACATACAGCACAGGGACACAGAGATACACATACACTACAGGCACGCGGTGACACACATACAATACAGGGACACAGTGACGCACATACAGTACAGGCACACAGTGACACACATACAGTACAAGCACACGGTGAAACACACGTCAGAGCCATCAGAACAGTAGAGGCACACGGAGACACACATATAGTACAGGCACACGGTGACACATATACAGTACAGGGACACAGAGACACACATATAGTACAGGCACGCGGTGACACACATACAATACAGGCACACGGTGACACACATACAGTACAGGCACACGGTGACACACATACAGTACAGGCACACGGAGACACACATACAGTACAGGGACATGGTGACACACATACAGAACAGGCACACTGTGACACACACTACAGACACACAGTGACACACACACACACTACAGGCACACGGTGACACACATACAGAACAGGCACACGGTGACACACACAAACTACAGGCACACAGTGACACACATACAGTACAGGCACACGGTGACACACACACAGTACAGGCACACGGAGACACACACACAGCACAGGGACACGGTGACACACACACTACAGGGACACGGAGACACACATATAGAACAGGCACACGGTGACGCACACACACTACAGGGACACGGAGACACACATATAGTACAGGCACGCGGTGACACACATACAATACAGGCACACGGTGACACACATACAGTACAGGCACACGGAGACACACATACAGTACAGGGACATGGTGACACACATACAGAACAGGCACACTGTGACACACACTACAGATACACAGTGACACACACACACTACAGGCACACGGTGACACACATACAGAACAGGCACACGGTGACACACACAAACTACAGGCACACAGTGACACACATACAGTACAGGCACACGGTGACACACACAGCAGAGCCATCAGAATAGTACAGGCACACGGAGACACACATACAGTACAGGCACACAGAGACACAATACAGTACAGGGACACGGTGACACACACACACTACAGGGACACGGAGACACACATACAGCACAGGGACACAGAGATACACATACACTACAGGCACGCGGTGACACACATACAATACAGGGACACAGTGACGCACATACAGTACAGGCACACAGTGACACACATACAGTACAAGCACACGGTGAAACACACGTCAGAGCCATCAGAACAGTACAGGCACACGGAGACACACATACAGTACAGGCACACGGTGACACATATACAGTACAGGGACACAGAGACACACATACAATACAGGCACACTCAGACACACATACAATACAGGGACACGGTGACACACATACAGTACAGGCACACGGTGACACACATACAGTACAGGCACATGGTGACACAAACGCCAGAGCCATCAGAACAGAACAGGCACACGGAGACACACATACAGTACAGGGACACGGTGACACACACAGAGTACAGGCACACGGCGACACACATACAGTACAGGCACACGGTGACACACACACAGTACAGGGACACGGTGAACACACACTACAAGGACACGGAGACACACATATAGTACAGGCACACGGTGACACACACACACTACAGGGACACAGAGACACACATATAGTACAGGCACGTGGTGACACACATACAATACAGGCACACGGTGACACACATACAGTACAGGCACACGGAGACACACATACAGTACAGAGACATGGTGACACACATACAGAACAGGCACACGGTGACACACACTACAGACACACAGTTACACACACACTACAGGCACACGGTGACACACATACAGAACAGGCACACAGTGACATACACAAACTACAGGCACACAGTGACACACATACAGTACAGGGACACGGTGACACACACACACTACAGGGACACAGAGACACACATACAGCACAGCACACGGTGAAACACACACACGACAGGGACACAGAGACACACATACAGTACAGGCACACGGTGACACACACGCCAGAGCCATCAGAATAGTACAGGCACACGGAGACACACATACAGTACAGGCACACAGAGACACAATACAGTACAGGGACACGGTGACACACACACACTACAGGGACACGGATACACACATACAGTACAGGGACACAGAGATACACATACACTACAGGCACGCGGTGACACACATACAATACAGGGACACGGTGACACACATACAGTACAGGCACACGGTGACACACATACAGTACAAGCACACGGTGACACACATACAGTACAGGGACACAGACACACATACAGTACAGGGACACAGACACACATACAGTACAAGCACACGGTGAAACACATACAGTACAGGCACACGGTGACACACATACAGTACAGGCACATGGTGACACAAACGCCAGAGTCATCAGAACAGTACCGGCACACGGAGACGCGCATACAGTACAGGCACACGGTGACACATATATAGTACAGGCACACGGTGACACACATACAGTACAGGGACACAGACACACATACAATACAGGCACACTCAGACACACATACAATACAGGGACACGGTGACACACATACAGTACAGGCACACGGTGACACACATACAGTACAGGCACATGGTGACACAAACGCCAGAGCCATCAGAACAGTACAGGCACACGGAGACGCGCATACAGTACAGGCACACGGTGACACATATATAGTACAGGCACACGGTGACACACACGTCAGAGCCATCAGAACAGCACACGCAAACAGAGACACACATACAGTACAGGCACACGGTGAAACACACATCAGAGCCATCAGAACAGTACAGGGACACGGTGACACACATACAGTACCGGGACACGGAGACACACATACAGTACAGGAACAGGGTGACACACATGTCAGAGCCATCAGAACAGTACAGGCACACTGAGACACACATACAATACAGGAACACAGTGACACACATACAGTACAGGGACATGGAGACACACCTACAGTACAGGCACACGGAGACACACATACAATACAGGGGACAGGGTGATACACATACAGTACAGGCACACGGTGACACACATACAGTACAGGGACACAGTGACACACATACAGTACAGGGACACGGTGACACACATACAGTACAGGCACATGGAGACACACACGTCAGAGCCATCAGAACAGTACAGGCAAACGGAGACACACATACAATACAGGAACACGGTGACACAGATACAATACAGGCACATGGAGACACACACGTCAGAGCCATCAGAACAGTACAGGCACACGGCGACACACATACACTACAGGCACACGGTGACACACATAAAATACAGGGACAGGGTGATACACATACAGTACAGGGACACGGTGACACACATACACTACAGGGACATGGAGACACACATACAGTACAGGGACACGGTGACACACATACAGTACAGGGACAGGGTGACACACACACACTACAGGAACACAGTGACACACATACAGTACAGGGACAGGGTGACACACACACACTACAGGAACACGGTGACACACATACAGTACAGGGACAGGGTGACACACACACACTACAGGGACACGGTGACACACATACACTACAGGGACACGGTGACACACATACAGTACAGGGACAGGGTGACACACACACACTACAGGAACACGGTGACACACATACAGTACAGGGACACGGTGACACACATACAGTACAGGGACACGGCGACACACATACACTACAGGAACACGGTGACACACACACACTACAGGGACACGGTGACACACATACAGTACAGGGACAGGGTGACACACACACACTACAGGAGCACGGTGACACACATACAGTACAGGGACAGGGTGACACACACATACTACAGGAACACGGTGACACACATACAGTACAGGGACACGGTGACACACATACAGTACAGGGACACGGTGACACACACACACTACAGGGACATGGTGACACACATACAGTACAGGGACACGGCGACACACATACACTACAGGAACACGGTGACACACACACACTACAGGGACACGGCGACACACATACAGTACAGGGACACGGCGACACACATACAGTACAGGGACAGGGTGACACACACACACTACAGGAACACGGTGACACACATACAGTACAGGGACATGGTGACACACACACACTACAGGAACACGGTGACACACATACAGTACAGGGACAGGGTGACACACACACACTACAGGAACACGGTGACACACATACAGTACAGGGACAGGGTGACACACATACACTACAGGGACACGGTGACACACATACACGACAGGAACACGGAGACACACATACACTACAGGAACACGGTGACACACACACACGACAGGGACACGGTGACACACATACAGTACAGGGACAGTGTGACACACACACACTACAGGAACACGGTGACACACATACAGTACAGGGACACGGTGACACACATACAGTAGAGGGACAGGGTGACACACACACACTACAGGAACACGGTGACACACATACAGTACAGGGACAGGGTGACACACACACACTACAGGAACACGGTGACACACATACAGTACAGGGACACGGTGACACACATACACTACAGGGACACGGTGACACACATACAGTACAGGGACACGGTGACACACACACACTACAGGGACACGGTGACACACATACAGTACAGGGACAGGGTGACACACACACACTACAGGAACACGGTGACACACATACAGTACAGGGACAGGGTGACACACACACACTACAGGAACACGGTGACACACATACAGTACAGGGACAGGGTGACACACACACACTACAGGGACACGGTGACACACATACACTACAAGGACACGGTGACACACATACAGTACAGGGACAGGGTGACACACACACACTACAGGAACACAGTGACACACATACAGTACAGGGACAGGGTGACACACACACACTACAGGGACACAGTGACACACACACACTACAGGAACACGGTGACACACATACAGTACAGGGACACGGCGACACACATACAGTACAGGGACAGGGTGACACACACACACTACAGGGACACGGTGACACACATACAGTACAGGGACACGGTGACACACATACAGTACAGGGACACGGTGACACACACACACGACAGGAACACGGTGACACACATACAGTGCAGGGAAACGGTGACACACACACACTACAGGCACACGGTGGCACACATACAGTACAGGCACTCGGTGACACACATACACTACAGGAACACGGTGACACACATACAGTACAGGGACAGGGTGACACACACACACTACAGGAACACGGTGACACACACACACTACAGGAACACGGTGACACACATACAGTACAGGGACACGGTGACACACATACAGTACAGGCACACGGTGACACACATACAGTACAGGGACACGGCGACACACATACAGTACAGGGACAGGGTGACACACACACACACTACAGGCACACGGAGACACACATACAGTACAGGCACACGGTGACACACATACAGTACAGGGACACGGTGACACACACACACTACAGGAACACAGTGACACACGTACAGTACAGGGACACGGTGATACACATACACTACAGGCACACGGAGACACACATACAGTACAGGCACACGGAGACACACATACACTACAGGCACACGGTGACACACATACAGTACATGCACACGGCGACACACATACAGTACAGGCACACGGAGACACACATACAGTACAGGCACACGGAGACACACATTCAGTACAGGCACACTGAGACACACATACATTACAGGCACATGGAGACACACATACAGTACAGGGACACTGTGACACACATACAGCACAGGGACACAGAGACACACATACAGTACAGGCACACGGAGACACACACACAGTACAGGGACACGGTGACACACACTACAGGGACACGGAGACACACATATAGTACAGGCACACGGTGACACGCACACAGTACAGGCACACGGAGACACACACACAGTACAGGGACACGGTGACACACACACTACAGGGACACGGAGACACACATATAGTACAGGCACACGGTGACACACACACACTACAGGGACACGGAGACACACATATAGTACAGGCACGCGGTGACACACATACAGTACAGGCACACGGTGACACACATACAGTACAGGCACACGGAGACACACATACAGTACAGGGACATGGTGACACACATACAGAACAGGCACACTGTGACACACACTACAGACACACAGTGACACACACACACTACAGGCACACGGTGACACACATACAGAACAGGCACATGGTGACACACACAAACTACAGGCACACAGTGACACACATACAGTACAGGCACACGGTGACACACACACAGTGCAGGCACACGGAGACACACACACAGTACAGGGACACGGTGACACACACACTACAGGGACACGGAGACTCACATATAGTACAGGCACACGGTGACGCACACACACTACAGGGACACGGAGACGCGCATACAGTACAGGCACACGGTGACACATATATAGCACAGTCACACGGTGACACACATACAGTACAGGGACACAGACACACATACAATACAGGCACACTCAGACAAACATACAATACAGGGACACGGTGACACACATACAGTACAGGCACACGGTGACAAACATACAGTACAGGGACACGGTGACACACACACACTACAGGAACACAGTGACACACGTACAGTACAGGGACACGGTGATACACATACACTACAGGCACACGGAGACACACATACAGTACAGGCACACGGAGACACACATACACTACAGGCACACGGTGACACACATACAGTACAGGCACACGGAGACACACATACAGTACAGGGACATGGTGACACACATACAGAACAGGCACACTGTGACACACACTACAGACACACAGTGACACACACACACTACAGGCACACGGTGACACACATACAGAACAGGCACATGGTGACACACACAAACTACAGGCACACAGTGACACACATACAGTACAGGCACACGGTGACACACACACAGTACAGGCACACGGAGACACACACACAGTACAGGGACACGGTGACACACACACTACAGGGACACGGAGACTCACATATAGTACAGGCACACGGTGACACACACACACTACAGGGACACGGAGACACACATATAGTACAGGCACGCGGTGACACACATACAATACAGGCACACGGTGACACACATACAGTACAGGCACACGGTGACAAACATACAGTACAGGCACACGGAGACACACATACAGTACAGGGACATGGTGACACACATACAGAACAGGCACACTGTGACACACACTACAGACACACAGTGACACACACACACACTACAGGCACACGGTGACACACATACAGAACAGGCACACGGTGACACACACAATCTACAGGCACACAGTGACACACATACAGTACAGGCACACGGTGACACACACAGCAGAGCCATCAGAATAGTACAGGCACACGGAGACACACATACAGTACAGACACACAGAGACACAATACAGTACAGGGACATGGTGACACACACACACTACAGGGACACGGAGACACACATACAGCACAGGGACACAGAGATACACATACACTACAGGCACGCGGTGACACACATACAATACAGGGACATAGTGACGCACAAACAGTACAGGCACACAGTGACACACATACAGTACAAGCACACGGTGAAACACACGTCAGAGCCATCAGAACAGTACAGGCACACGGAGACACACATACAGTACAGGCACACGGTGACACATATACAGTACAGGGACACAGAGACACACATACAATACAGGCACACTCAGACACACATACAATACAGGGACACGGTGACATACATACAGTACAGGCACACGGTGACACACATACAGTACAGGCACATGGTGACACAAACGCCAGAGCCATCAGAACAGTACAGGCACACGGAGACACGCATACAGTACAGGGACACGGAGACACATATATAGTACAGGCACACTGTGACTCACACAGCAGAGCCATCAGAATAGTACAGGCACACGGAGACACACATACAGTACAGGCACACAGAGACACAATACAGTACAGGGACACGGTGACACACACACACTACAGGGACACGGAGACACACATACAGCACAGGGACACAGAGATACACATACACTACAGGCACGCGGTGACACACATACAATACAGGGACACAGTGACGCACATACAGTACAGGCACACAGTGACACACATACAGTACAAGCACACGGTGAAACACACGTCAGAGCCATCAGAACAGTACAGGCACACGGAGACACACATATAGTACAGGCACACGGTGACACATATACAGTACAGGGACACAGAGACACACATATAGTACAGGCACGCGGTGACACACATACAATACAGGCACACGGTGACACACATACAGTACAGGCACACGGTGACACACATACAGTACAGGCACACGGAGACACACATACAGTACAGGGACATGGTGACACACATACAGAACAGGCACACTGTGACACACACTACAGACACACAGTGACACACACACACACTACAGGCACACGGTGACACACATACAGAACAGGCACACGGTGACACACACAAACTACAGGCACACAGTGACACACATACAGTACAGGCACACGGTGACACACACACAGTACAGGCACACGGAGACACACACACAGCACAGGGACACGGTGACACACACACTACAGGGACACGGAGACACACATATAGTACAGGCACACGGTGACGCACACACACTACAGGGACACGGAGACACACATATAGTACAGGCACGCGGTGACACACATACAATACAGGCACACGGTGACACACATACAGTACAGGCACACGGTGACACACATACAGTACAGGCACACGGAGACACACATACAGTACAGGGACATGGTGACACACATACAGAACAGGCACACTGTGACACACACTACAGATACACAGTGACACACACACACTACAGGCACACGGTGACACACATACAGAACAGGCACACGGTGACACACACAAACTACAGGCACACAGTGACACACATACAGTACAGGCACACGGTGACACACACAGCAGAGCCATCAGAATAGTACAGGCACACGGAGACACACATACAGTACAGGCACACAGAGACACAATACAGTACAGGGACACGGTGACACACACACACTACAGGGACACGGAGACACACATACAGCACAGGGACACAGAGATACACATACACTACAGGCACGCGGTGACACACATACAATACAGGGACACAGTGACGCACCTACAGTACAGGCACACAGTGACACACATACAGTACAAGCACACGGTGAAACACACGTCAGAGCCATCAGAACAGTACAGGCACACGGAGACACACATACAGTACAGGCACACGGTGACACATATACAGTACAGGGACACAGAGACACACATACAATACAGGCACACTCAGACACACATACAATACAGGGACACGGTGACACACATACAGTACAGGCACACGGTGACACACATACAGTACAGGCACATGGTGACACAAACGCCAGAGCCATCAGAACAGAACAGGCACACGGAGACACGCATACAGTACAGGGACACGGTGACACACACAGAGTACAGGCACACGGCGACACACATACAGTACAGGCACACGGTGACACACACACAGTACAGGGACACGGTGACACACACACTACAAGGACACGGAGACACACATATAGTACAGGCACACGGTGACACACACACACTACAGGGACCCGGAGACACACATATAGTACAGGCACGTGGTGACACACATACAATACAGGCACACGGTGACACACATACAGTACAGGCACACGGAGACACACATACAGTACAGAGACATGGTGACACACATACAGAACAGGCGCACTGTGACACACACTACAGACACACAGTGACACACACACACTACAGGCACACGGTGGCACACATACAGAACAGGCACACGGTGACACACACAAACTACAGGCACACAGTGAAACACATACAGTACAGGGACACGGTGACACACACACACTACAGGGACACGGAGACACACATACAGCACAGGGACACAGAGATACACATACACTACAGGCACGCGGTGACACACATACAATACAGGGACACAGTGACGCACATACAGTACAGGCACACAGTGACACACATACAGTACAAGCACACGGTGAAACACACGTCAGAGCCATCAGAACAGTACAGGCACACGGAGACACACATATAGTACAGGCACACGGTGACACATATACAGTACAGGGACACAGAGACACACATATAGTACAGGCACGCGGTGACACACATACAATACAGGCACACGGTGACACACATACAGTACAGGCACACGGTGACACACATACAGTACAGGCACACGGAGACACACATACAGTACAGGGACATGGTGACACACATACAGAACAGGCACACTGTGACACACACTACAGACACACAGTGACACACACACACACTACAGGCACACGGTGACACACATACAGAACAGGCACACGGTGACACACACAAACTACAGGCACACAGTGACACACATACAGTACAGGCACACGGTGACACACACACAGTACAGGCACACGGAGACACACACACAGCACAGGGACACGGTGACACACACACTACAGGGACACGGAGACACACATATAGTACAGGCACACGGTGACGCACACACACTACAGGGACACGGAGACACACATATAGTACAGGCACGCGGTGACACACATACAATACAGGCACACGGTGACACACATACAGTACAGGCACACGGTGACACACATACAGTACAGGCACACGGAGACACACATACAGTACAGGGACATGGTGACACACATACAGAACAGGCACACTGTGACACACACTACAGATACACAGTGACACACACACACACTACAGGCACACGGTGACACACATACAGAACAGGCACACGGTGACACACACAAACTACAGGCACACAGTGACACACATACAGTACAGGCACACGGTGACACACACAGCAGAGCCATCAGAATAGTACAGGCACACGGAGACACACATACAGTACAGGCACACAGAGACACAATACAGTACAGGGACACGGTGACACACACACACTACAGGGACACGGAGACACACATACAGCACAGGGACACAGAGATACACATACACTACAGGCACGCGGTGACACACATACAATACAGGGACACAGTGACGCACCTACAGTACAGGCACACAGTGACACACATACAGTACAAGCACACGGTGAAACACACGTCAGAGCCATCAGAACAGTACAGGCACACGGAGACACACATACAGTACAGGCACACGGTGACACATATACAGTACAGGGACACAGAGACACACATACAATACAGGCACACTCAGACACACATACAATACAGGGACACGGTGACACACATACAGTACAGGCACACGGTGACACACATACAGTACAGGCACATGGTGACACAAACGCCAGAGCCATCAGAACAGAACAGGCACACGGAGACACGCATACAGTACAGGGACACGGTGACACACACAGAGTACAGGCACACGGCGACACACATACAGTACAGGCACACGGTGACACACACACAGTACAGGGACACGGTGACACACACACTACAAGGACACGGAGACACACATATAGTACAGGCACACGGTGACACACACACACTACAGGGACACGGAGACACACATATAGTACAGGCACGTGGTGACACACATACAATACAGGCACACGGTGACACACATACAGTACAGGCACACGGAGACACACATACAGTACAGAGACATGGTGACACACATACAGAACAGGCACACGGTGACACACACTACAGACACACAGTTACACACACACTACAGGCACACGGTGACACACATACAGAACAGGCACACAGTGACACACACAAACTACAGGCACACAGTGACACACATACAGTACAGGGACACGGTGACACACACACACTACAGGGACACAGAGACACACATACAGCACAGCACACGGTGAAACACACACACGACAGGGACACAGAGACACACATACAGTACAGGCACACGGTGACACACACGCCAGAGCCATCAGAATAGTACAGGCACACGGAGACACACATACAGTACAGGCACACAGAGACACAATACAGTACAGGGACACGGTGACACACACACACTACAGGGACACGGAGACACACATACAGTACAGGGACACAGAGATACACATACACTACAGGCACGCGGTGACACACATACAATACAGGGACACGGTGACACACATACAGTACAGGCACACGGTGACACACATACAGTACAAGCACACGGTGACACACATACAGTACAGGGACACAGACACACATACAGTACAGGGACACAGACACACATACAGTACAAGCACACGGTGAAACACATACAGTACAGGCACACGGTGACACACATACAGTACAGGCACATGGTGACACAAACGCCAGAGTCATCAGAACAGTACAGGCACACGGAGACGCGCATACAGTACAGGCACACGGTGACACATATATAGTACAGGCACACGGTGACACACATACAGTACAGGGACACAGACACACATACAATACAGGCACACTCAGACACACATACAATACAGGGACACGGTGACACACATACAGTACAGGCACACGGTGACACACATACAGTACAGGCACATGGTGACACAAACGCCAGAGCCATCAGAACAGTACAGGCACACGGAGACGCGCATACAGTACAGGCACACGGTGACACATATATAGTACAGGCACACGGTGACACACACGTCAGAGCCATCAGAACAGCACACGCAAACAGAGACACACATACAGTACAGGCACACGGTGAAACACACATCAGAGCCATCAGAACAGTACAGGGACACGGTGACACACATACAGTACAGGGACACGGAGACACACATACAGTACAGGAACAGGGTGACACACATGTCAGAGCCATCAGAACAGTACAGGCACACTGAGACACACATACAATACAGGAACACAGTGACACACATACAGTACAGGGACATGGAGACACACCTACAGTACAGGCACACGGAGACACACATACAATACAGGGGACAGGGTGATACACATACAGTACAGGCACACGGTGACACACATACAGTACAGGGACACAGTGACACACATACAGTACAGGGACACGGTGACACACATACAGTACAGGCACATGGAGACACACACGTCAGAGCCATCAGAACAGTACAGGCAAACGGAGACACACATACAATACAGGAACACGGTGACACAGATACAATACAGGCACATGGAGACACACACGTCAGAGCCATCAGAACAGTACAGGCACACGGCGACACACATACACTACAGGCACACGGTGACACACATAAAATACAGGGACAGGGTGATACACATACAGTACAGGGACACGGTGACACACATACACTACAGGGACATGGAGACACACATACAGTACAGGGACACGGTGACACACATACAGTACAGGGACAGGGTGACACACACACACTACAGGAACACAGTGACACACATACAGTACAGGGACAGGGTGACACACACACACTACAGGAACACGGTGACACACATACAGTACAGGGACAGGGTGACACACACACACTACAGGGACACGGTGACACACATACACTACAGGGACACGGTGACACACATACAGTACAGGGACAGGGTGACACACACACACTACAGGAACACGGTGACACACATACAGTACAGGGACACGGTGACACACATACAGTACAGGGACACGGCGACACACATACACTACAGGAACACGGTGACACACACACACTACAGGGACACGGTGACACACATACAGTACAGGGACAGAGTGACACACACACACTACAAAAGCACGGTGACACACATACAGTACCGGGACAGGGTGACACACACATACTACAGGAACACGGTGACACACATACAGTACAGGGACACGGTGACACACATACAGTACAGGGACACGGTGACACACACACACTACAGGGACATGGTGACACACATACAGTACAGGGACACGGCGACACACATACACTACAGGAACACGGTGACACACACACACTACAGGGACACGGCGACACACATACAGTACAGGGACACGGCGACACACATACAGTACAGGGACAGGGTGACACACACACACTACAGGAACACGGTGACACACATACAGTACAGGGACATGGTGACACACACACACTACAGGAACACGGTGACACACATACAGTACAGGGACAGGGTGACACACACACACTACAGGAACACGGTGACACACATACAGTACAGGGACAGGGTGACACACATACACTACAGGGACACGGTGACACACATACACGACAGGAACACGGAGACACACATACACTACAGGAACACGGTGACACACACACACGACAGGGACACGGTGACACACATACAGTACAGGGACAGTGTGACACACACACACTACAGGAACACGGTGACACACATACAGTACAGGGACACGGTGACACACATACAGTAGAGGGACAGGGTGACACACACACACTACAGGAACACGGTGACACACATACAGTACAGGGACAGGGTGACACACACACACTACAGGAACACGGTG
The DNA here is from genome assembly GCF_037043375.1 of Chiloscyllium plagiosum. Classification (NCBI taxonomy): domain Eukaryota; kingdom Metazoa; phylum Chordata; class Chondrichthyes; order Orectolobiformes; family Hemiscylliidae; genus Chiloscyllium; species Chiloscyllium plagiosum. Next base: position 19,383,719 of record NW_028270176.1, read on the forward strand.
ACACACATACAGAACAGGGACACGGTGACACACATACACTACAGGGACACGGTGACACACATACAGTACAGGGAGACGGTGACACACACACTACAGGGACACGGTGACACACATACAGTACAGGGACAGGGTGACACACACACACTACAGGAACACGGTGACACACATACAGTACAGGGACAGGGTGACACACACACACTACAGGAACACGGTGACACACATACAGTACAGGGACAGGGTGACACACACACACTACAGGGACACGGTGACACACATACACTACAAGGACACGGTGACACACATACAGTACAGGGACAGGGTGACACACACACACTACAGGAACACGGTGACACACATACAGTACAGGGACAGGGTGACACACACACACTACAGGGACACAGTGACACACACACACTACAGGAACACGGTGACACACATACAGTACAGGGACACGGCGACACACATACAGTACAGGGACAGGGTGACACACACACACTACAGGGACACGGTGACACACATACAGTACAGGGACACGGTGACACACACACACGACAGGAACACGGTGACACACATACAGTGCAGGGAAACGGTGACACACACACACTACAGGCACACGGTGGCACACATACAGTACAGGCACTCGGTGACACACATACACTACAGGAACACGGTGACACACATACAGTACAGGGACAGGGTGACACACACACACTACAGGAACACGGTGACACACACACACTACAGGAACACGGTGACACACATACAGTACAGGGACACGGTGACACACATACAGTACAGGCACACGGTGACACACATACAGTACAGGGACACGGCGACACACATACAGTACAGGGACAGGGTGACACACACACACACTACAGGCACACGGAGACACACATACAGTACAGGCACACGGTGACACACATACAGTACAGGGAAACAGACACACATACAATACAGGCACACTCAGACACACATACAATACAGGGACACGGTGACATACATACAGTACAGGCACACGGTGACACACATACAGTACAGGCACATGGTGACACAAACGCCAGAGCCATCAGAACAGTACAGGCACACTGAGACACACATACAATACAGGAACACAGTGACACACATACAGTACAGGGACATGGAGACACACCTACAGTACAGGCACACGGAGACACACATACAATACAGGGGACAGGGTGATACACATACAGTACAGGCACACGGTGACACACATACAGTACAGGGACACAGTGACACACATACAGTACAGGGACACGGTGACACACATACAGTACAGGCACATGGAGACACACACGTCAGAGCCATCAGAACAGTACAGGCAAACGGAGACACACATACAATACAGGAACACGGTGACACAGATACAATACAGGCACATGGAGACACACACGTCAGAGCCATCAGAACAGTACAGGCACACGGCGACACACATACACTACAGGCACACGGTGACACACATAAAATACAGGGACAGGGTGATACACATACAGTACAGGGACACGGTGACACACATACACTACAGGGACATGGAGACACACATACAGTACAGGGACACGGTGACACACATACAGTACAGGGACAGGGTGACACACACACACTACAGGAACACAGTGACACACATACAGTACAGGGACAGGGTGACACACACACACTACAGGAACACGGTGACACACATACAGTACAGGGACAGGGTAACACACACACACTACAGGGACACGGTGACACACATACACTACAGGCACACGGTGACACACATACAGTACAGGGACAGGGTGACACACACACACTACAGGAACACGGTGACACACAAACAGTACAGGGACACGGTGACACACATACAGTACAGGGACACGGCGACACACATACACTACAGGAACACGGTGACACACACACACTACAGGGACACGGTGACACACATACAGTACAGGGACAGGGTGACACACACACACTACAGGAGCACGGTGACACACATACAGTACAGGGACAGGGTGACACACACATACTACAGGAACACGGTGACACACATACAGTACAGGGACACGGTGACACACATACAGTACAGGGACACGGTGACACACACACACTACAGGGACATGGTGACACACATACAGTACAGGGACACGGCGACACACATACACTACAGGAACACGGTGACACACACACACTACAGGGACACGGCGACACACATACAGTACAGGGACACGGCGACACACATACAGTACAGGGACAGGGTGACACACACACACTACAGGAACACGGTGACACACATACAGTACAGGGACATGGTGACACACACACACTACAGGAACACGGTGACACACATACAGTACAGGGACAGGGTGACACACACACACTACAGGAACACGGTGACACACATACAGTACAGGGACAGGGTGACACACATACACTACAGGGACACGGTGACACACATACACGACAGGAACACGGAGACACACATACACTACAGGAACACGGTGACACACACACACGACAGGGACACGGTGACACACATACAGTACAGGGACAGTGTGACACACACACACTACAGGAACACGGTGACACACATACAGTACAGGGACACGGTGACACACATACAGTAGAGGGACAGGGTGACACACACACACTACAGGAACACGGTGACACACATACAGTACAGGGACAGGGTGACACACACACACTACAGGAACACGGTGACACACATACAGTACAGGGACACGGTGACACACATACACTACAGGGACACGGTGACACACATACAGTACAGGGACACGGTGACACACACACACTACAGGGACACGGTGACACACATACAGTACAGGGACAGGGTGACACACACACACTACAGGAACACGGTGACACACATACAGTACAGGGACAGGGTGACACACACACACTACAGGAACACGGTGACACACATACAGTACAGGGACAGGGTGACACACACACACTACAGGGACACGGTGACACACATACACTACAAGGACACGGTGACACACATACAGTACAGGGACAGGGTGACACACACACACTACAGGAACACGGTGACACACATACAGTACAGGGACAGGGTGACACACACACACTACAGGGACACAGTGACACACACACACTACAGTAACACGGTGACACACATACAGTACAGGGACACGGCGACACACATACAGTACAGGGACAGGGTGACACACACACACTACAGGGACACGGTGACACACATACAGTACAGGGACAGTGTGACACACACACACTACAGGAACACGGTGACACACATACAGTACAGGGACAGGGTGACACACACACACGACAGGAACACGGTGACACACATACAGTGCAGGGAAACGGTGACACACACACACTACAGGCACACGGTGGCACACATACAGTACAGGCACTCGGTGACACACATACACTACAGGAACACGGTGACACACATACAGTACAGGGACAGGGTGACACACACACACTACAGGAACACGGTGACACACACACACTACAGGAACACGGTGACACACATACAGTACAGGGACACGGTGACACACATACAGTACAGGCACACGGTGACACACATACAGTACAGGGACACGGCGACACACATACAGTACAGGGACAGGGTGACACACACACACACTACAGGAACACGGTGACACACATACAGTACAGGGACACGGTGACATACACACACTACAGGGACACGGGGACACACATACAGTACAGGGACACGGCGACACACATACACTACAGGAACACGGTGACACACACACACTACAGGGACACGGCGACACACATACAGTACAGGGACACGGCGACACACATACAGTACAGGGACAGGGTGACACACACACACTACAGGAACACGGTGACACACATACAGTACAGGGACACGGTGACACACATACACTATAGGAACACGGCGACACACATACAGTACAGGGACACGGTGACACACACACACTACAGGGACACGGTGAGACACATACAGTACAGGGACAGGGTGACACACACACACTACAGGAACACGGTGACACACATACAGTACAGGGACACGGTGACACACATACAGTACAGGGACACGGAGACACACTTACACTACAGGAACACGGTGACACACATACAGTACAGGGACACGGTGACACACATACAGTACAGGGACACGGTGACACGCACACACTACAGGGACACGGTGACACACATACCGTACAGGGACACTGTGACACACATACACTACAGGAACACGGTGACACACATACAGTACAGGGACACGGCGACACACATACAGTACAGGGACAGGGTGACACACACACACGACAGGAACACGGTGACACACATACAGTACAGGGACACGGTGACACACATACAGTACAGGGACACGGTGACACGCACACACTACAGGAACACAGTGACACACACACACTACAGCACACGGTGACACACACACACTACAGGAACACGGTGACACACACACACTACAGGCACACGGAGACACACATACAGTACAGGCACACGGTGACACACATACAGTACAGGGACAGGGTGACACACACACACTACAGGGATACGGTGACACACATACAGTACAGGAACACGGTGACACACATACAGTACAGGGACAGGGTGACACACACACACTACAGGAACACGGTGACACACATACAGTACAGGGACAGGGTGACACACACACACTACAGGAACACGGTGACACACACACACTACAGGGACACGGCGACACACACACACTACAGGAACACGGTGACACACATACAGTACAGGGACACGGTGACACACACACACTACAGGCACACGGTGACACACATACAGTACAGGGACACGGCGACACACATACAGTACAGGGGCACGGTGACACACACACACTACAGGAACACGGTGACACACATACAGTACAGGGACACGGTGACACACATACACTACAGGCACACGGAGACACACATACAGTACAGGAACACAGTGACACACATACAGTACAGGGACACGGTGACACACACACACTACAGGGACACGGAGACACACATACAATACAGGGACACGGTGACACACATACAGTACAGGGACAGGGTGACACACACACACTACAGGAACATGGTGACACACATACAGGACAGGGACACGGTGACACACACACACTACAGGAACACGGTGACACACACACACACTACAGGCACACGGTTTCACATATACAGTACAGGAACACGGTGACACACACACACTACAGGGACACGGTGACACACACACACTACAGGAACACGGTGACACACATACAGGACAGGGACACGGTGACACACATACACTACAGGCACACGGAGACACACATACAGTACAGGCACACGGTGACACACATACAGTACAGGGACACGGTGACACACATACAGTACAGGGACAGGGTGACACACACACACTACAGGAACACGGTGACACACATACAGTACAGGAACACGGTGACACACATACAGTACAGGGACAGGGTGACACACACACACTACAGGAACACGGTGACACACATACAGTACAGGGACAGCGTGACACACACACACTACAGGAACACGGTGACACACATACACTACAGGGACACGGCGACACACATACACTACAGGAACACGGCGACACACATACAGTACAGGGACAGGGTGACACACACACACTACAGGAACACGGTGACACACATACAGTACAGGGACACGGTGACACACACACACTACAGGAACACGGTGACACACATACAGTACAGGGACAAGGTGACACACATACAGTACAGGGACACGGAGACACACATACACTACAGGAATACGGCGACACACATACAGTACAGGGACACGGTGACACACACACACTACAGGGACACGGTGACACACATACAGTACAGGGACACGGTGACACACACACACACTACAGGAACACGGTGACACACATACAGTACAGGGACACGGTGACACACACACACTACAGGGACACTGTGACACACATACACTACAGGAACACGGCGACACACATACAGTACAGGGACACGGCGACACACATACACTACAGGGACACGGCGACACACATACAGTACAGGGACAGGGTGACACACATATAGTACAGGGACAGGGTGACACACATACAGTACAGGGACACGGTGACACACATACAGTACAGGGACACGGTGACACGCACACACTACAGGAACACGGAGACACACACACACTACAGGCACACGGTGACACACATACAGTACAGGGACACGGTGACACACACACACTCCAGGAACACGGTGACACACACACACTACAGGCACACGGAGACACACATACAGTACAGGCACACGGTGACACACATACAGTACAGGGACAGGTTGACACACACACACTACAGGGACACGGTGACACACATACAGTACAGGAACACGGTGACACACATACAGTACAGGGACAGGGTGACACACACACACTACAGGAACACGGTGACACACATACAGTACAGGGACAGGGTGACACACACACACTACAGGAACACGGTGACACACACACACTACAGGGACACGGCGACACACATACACTACAGGAACACGGGGACACACATACAGTACAGGGACAGGGTGACACACACACACTACAGGAACACGGTGACACACATACAGTACAGGGACACAGACACACATACAATACAGGCACACTCAGACACACATACAATACAGGGACACGGTGACACACATACAGTACAGGCACACGGTGACACACATACAGTACAGTCACATGGTGACACAAACGCCAGAGCCATCAGAACAGTACAGGCACACGGAGACGCGCATACAGTACAGGCACACGGTGACACATGTATAGTACAGGCACACGGTGACACACATACAGTACAGGGACACAGACACACATACAATACAGGCACACTCAGACACACATAAAATACAGGGACACGGTGACACACATACAATACAGGCACACGGTGACACACATACAGTACAGGGACACGGTGACACACACACACTACAGGAACACAGTGACACACGTACAGTACAGGGACACGGTGATACACATACACTACAGGCACACGGAGACACACATACAGTACAGGCACACGGAGACACACATACAGTACAGGCACACGGAGACACACATACTCTACAGGCACACGGTGACACACATACAGTACAGGCACACGGCGACACACATACAGTACAGGCACAAGGAGACACACATACAGTACAGGCACACGGAGACACACATACACTACAGGCACACGGAGACACACATACAGTACAGGCACACGGAGACACATACAATACAGGCACACGGAGACACACATACACTACAGGCACACGGTGACACACATACAGTACAGGCACACGGCGACACACATACAGTACAGGCACACGGAGACACACATACAGTACAGGCACACGGAGACACACATACAGTACAGGCACACGGTGACACACATACATTACAGGCACATGGAGACACACATACAGTACAGGGACAGGGTGACACACATACAGCACAGGGACACGGTGACACACATACAGTACAGGAACATGGCGACACACATACAGTACAGGCACACGGTGGCACACACACAGTACAGGCACACGGAGACACACACACAGTACAGGGACACGGTGACACACACTACAGGGACACGGAGACACACATATAGTACAGGCACACGGTGACACACACACACTACAGGGACACGGAGACACACATATAGTACAGGCACGCGGTGACACACATACAATACAGGCACACGGTGACACACATACAGTACAGGCACACGGTGACACACATACAGTACAGGCACACGGAGACACACATACAGTACAGGGACATGGTGACACACATACAGAACAGGCACACTGTGACACACACTACAGACACATAGTGACACACACACACTATAGGCACACGGTGACACACATACAGAACAGGCACACGGTGACACACACAAACTACAGGCACACAGTGACACACATACAATACAGGCACACGGTGACACACACACACAGTACAGGCACACGGAGACACACACACAGTACAGGGACACAGTGACACACACACTACAGGGACACGGAGACACACATATAGTACAGGCACACGGTGACACACACACACTACAGGGACACGGAGACACACATATAGTACAGGCACGCGGTGACACACATACAATACAGGCACACGGTGACACACATACAGTACAGGCACACGGTGACACACATAAAGTACAGGCACACGGAGACACACATACAGTACAGGGACATGGTGACACACATACAGAACAGGCACACTGTGACACACACTACAGACACACAGTGACACACACACACTACAGGCACACGGTGACACACATACAGAACAGGCACACGGTGACACACACAAACTACAGGCACACAGTGACACTCATACAGTACAGGCACACGGTGACACACACAGCAGAGCCATCAGAATAGTACAGGCACACGGAGACACACATACAGTACAGGCACACAGAGACACAATACACTACAGGGACACGGCGACACACATACAGTACAGGGACAGGGTGACACACACACACTACAGGAACACGGTGACACACATACAGTACAGGGACACGGTGACACGCACACACTACAGGAACACGGAGACACACACACACTACAGGCACACGGTGACACACATACAGTACAGGGACACGGTGACACACACACACTACAGGAACACGGTGACACACACACACTACAGGCACACGGAGACACACATACAGTACAGGCACACGGTGACACACATACAGTACAGGGACAGGGTGACACACACACTACAGGGACACGGTGACACACATACAGTACAGGAACACGGTGACACACATACAGTACAGGGACAGGGTGACACACACACACTACAGGAACACGGTGAGACACATACAGTACAGGGACAGGGTGACACTCACACACTACAGGAACACGGTGACACACACACACTACAGGGACACGGCGACACACATACACTACAGGAACACGGGGACACACATACAGTACAGGGACAGGGTGACACACACACACTACAGGAACACGGTGACACACATACAGTACAGGGACACAGACACACATACAATACAGGCACACTCAGACACACATACAATACAGGGACACGGTGACACACATACAGTACAGGCACACGGTGACACACATACAGTACAGGCACATGGTGACACAAACGCCAGAGTCATCAGAACAGTACAGGCACACGGAGACGCGCATACAGTACAGGCACACGGTGACACATATATAGTACAGGCACACGGTGACACACATACAGTACAGGGACACAGACACACATACAATACAGGCACACTCAGACACACATAAAATACAGGGACACGGTGACACACATACAATACAGGCACACGGTGACACACATACAGTACAGGGACACGGTGACACACACACACTACAGGAACACAGTGACACACGTACAGTACAGGGACACGGTGATACACATACACTACAGGCACACGGAGACACACATACAGTACAGGCACACGGAGACACACATACACTACAGGCACACGGTGACACACATACAGTACAGGCACACGGCGACACACATACAGTACAGGCACACGGAGACACACATACAGTACAGGCACACGGAGACACACATACAGTACAGGCACACGGTGACACACATACATTACAGGCACATGGAGACACACATACAGTACAGGGACAGGGTGACACACATACAGCACAGGGACACGGAGAAACACATACAGCACAGGCACACGGTGACACACATACACTACAGGGACACGGTGACACACATACAGTACAGGAACATGCCGACACATATACAGTACAGGCACACGGTGACACACACACAGTACAGGCGCACGGAGACACACACACAGTACAGGGACACGGTGACACACACACTACAGGGACACAGAGACACACATATAGTACAGGCACACGGTGACACACACACACTACAGGGACACGGAGACACACATATAGTACAGGCACGCGGTGACACACATACAATACAGGCACACGGTGACACACATACAGTACAGGCACACGGTGACACACATACAGTACAGGCACACGGAGACACACATACAGTACAGGGACATGGTGACACACATACAGAACAGGCACACTGTGACACACACTACAGACACACAGTGTCACACACACACTACAGGCACACGGTGACACACATACAGAACAGGCACACGCTGACACACACAAACTACAGGCACACAGTGACACACATACAGTACAGGCACACGGTGACACACACACAGTACAGGCACACGGAGACACACACACAGCACAGGGACACGGTGACACACACACTACAGGGACACGGAGACACACATATAGTACAGGCACACGGTGACACACACACACTACAGGGACACGGAGACACACATATAGTACAGGCACGCGGTGACACACATACAATACAGGCACACGGTGACACACATACAGTACAGGCACACGGTGACACACATACAGTACAGGCACACGGAGACACACATACAGTACAGGGACATGGTGACACACATACAGAACAGGCACACTGTGACACACACTACAGACACACAGTGACACACACACACTACAGGCACACGGTGACACACATACAGAACAGGCACACGGTGACACACACAAACTACAGGGACACAGTGACACACATACAGTACAGGCACACGGTGACACACACAGCAGAGCCATCAGAATAGTACAGGCACACGGAGACACACATACAGTACAGGCACACAGAGACACAATACAATACAGGGACACGGCGACACACATACAGTACAGGGACAGGGTGACACACACACACTACAGGAACACGGTGACACACATACAGTACAGGGACACGGTGACACGCACACACTACAGGAACACGGAGACACACACACACTACAGGCACACGGTGACACACATACAGTACAGGGACACGGTGACACACACACACTACAGGAACACGGTGACACACACACACTACAGGCACACGGAGACACACATACAGTACAGGCACACGGTGACACACATACAGTACAGGGACAGGGTGACACACACACACTACAGGGACACGGTGACACACATACAGTACAGGAACATGGTGACACACATACAGTACAGGGACAGGGTGACACACACACACTACAGGAACACGGTGACACACATACAGTACAGGGACAGGGTGACACACACACACTACAGGAACACGGTGACACACACACACTACAGGGACACGGCGACACACATACACTACAGGAACACGGGGACACACATACAGTACAGGGACAGGGTGACACACACACACTACAGGAACACGGTGACACACATACAGTACAGGGACACAGACACACATACAATACAGGCACACTCAGACACACATACAATACAGGGACATGGTGACACACATACAGTACAGACACACGGTGACACACATACAGTACAGGCACATGGTGACACAAACGCCAGAGCCATCAGAACAGTACAGGCACACGGAGACGCGCATACAGTACAGGCACACGGTGACACATATATAGTACAGGCACACGGTGACACACATACAGTACAGGCACACGGAGACACACATACAGTACAGGGACATGGTGACACACATACAGAACAGGCACACTGTGACACACACTACAGACACACAGTGTCACACACACACTACAGGCACACGGTGACACACATACAGAACAGGCACACGGTGACACACACAAACTACAGGCACACAGTGACACACATACAGTACAGGCACACGGTGACACACACACAGTACAGGCACACGGAGACACACACACAGCACAGGGACACGGTGACACACACACTACAGGGACACGGAGACACACATATAGTACAGGCACACGGTGACACACACACACTACAGGGACACGGAGACACACATATAGTACAGGCACACGGTGACACACATACAATACAGGCACACGGTGACACACATACAGTACAGGCACACGGTGACACACATACAGTACAGGCACACGGAGACACACATACAGTACAGGGACATGGTGACACACATACAGAACAGGCACACTGTGACACACACTACAGACACACAGTGACACACACACACTACAGGCACACGGTGACACACATACAGAACAGGCACACGGTGACACACACAAACTACAGGGACACAGTGACACACATACAGTACAGGCACACGGTGACACACACAGCAGAGCCATCAGAATAGTACAGGCACACGGAGACACACATACAGTACAGGCACACAGAGACACAATACAATACAGGGACACGGCGACACACATACAGTACAGGGACAGGGTGACACACACACACTACAGGAACACGGTGACACACATACAGTACAGGGACACGGTGACACGCACACACTACAGGAACACGGAGACACACACACACTACAGGCACACGGTGACACACATACAGTACAGGGACACGGTGACACACACACACTACAGGAACACGGTGACACACACACACTACAGGCACACGGAGACACACATACAGTACAGGCACACGGTGACACACATACAGTACAGGGACAGGGTGACACACACACACTACAGGGACACGGTGACACACATACAGTACAGGAACACGGTGACACACATACAGTACAGGGACAGGGTGACACACACACACTACAGGAACACGGTGACACACATACAGTACAGGGACAGGGTGACACACACACACTACAGGAACACGGTGACACACACACACTACAGGGACACGGCGACACACATACACTACAGGAACACGGGGACACACATACAGTACTGGGACAAGGTGACACACACACACTACAGGAACACGGTGACACACATACAGTACAGGGACACAGACACACATACAATACAGGCACACTCAGACACACATACAATACAGGGACATGGTGACACACATACAGTACAGACACACGGTGACACACATACAGTACAGGCACATGGTGACACAAACGCCAGAGCCATCAGAACAGTACAGGCACACGGAGACGCGCATACAGTTCAGGCACACGGTGACACATATATAGTACAGGCACACGGTGACACACATACAGTACAGGGACACGGAGACACACATACAACACAGGCACACTCAGACACACATAAAATACAGGGACACGGTGACACACATACAATACAGGCACACGATGACACACATACAGTACAGGGACACGGTGACACACACACACTACAGGAACACAGTGACACACATACACTACAGGCACACGGAGACATACATACAGTACAGGCACACGGCGACACACATACAGTACAGGCACACGGAGACACACATACAGTACAGGCACACGGAGACACACATACAGTACAGGCACACGGTGACACACATACATTACAGGCACATGGAGACACACATACAGTACAGGGACAGGGTGACACACATACAGCACAGGGACACGGAGACACACATACAGCACAGGCACACGGTGACACACATACACTACAGGGACACAGTGACACACATACAGTACAGGAACATGCCGACACATATACAGTACAGGCACACGGTGACACACACACAGTACAGGCACACGGAGACACACACACAGTACAGGGACACGGTGACACACACACTACAGGGACACGGAGACACACATATAGTACAGGCACACGGTGACACACACACACTACAGGGACACGGAGACACACATATAGTACAGGCACGCGGTGACACACATACAATACAGGCACACGGTGACACACATACAGTACAGGCACACGGTGACACACATACAGTACAGGCACACGGAGACACACATACAGTACAGGGACATGGTGACACACATACAGAACAGGCACACTGTGACACACACTACAGACACACAGTGACACACACACACTACAGGCACACGGTGACACACATACAGAACAGGCACACGGTGACACACACAAACTACAGGCACACAGTGACACACATACAGTACAGGCACACGGTGACACACACACAGTACAGGCACACGGAGACACACACACAGTACAGGGACACGGTGACGCACACACTACAGGGACACGGAGACACACATATAGTACAGGCACACGGTGAGACACACACACTACATGGACACGGAGACACACATATAGTACAGGCACGCGGTGACACACATACAATACAGGCGCACGGTGACACACATACAGTACAGGCACACGGTGACACACATACAGTACAGGCACACGGAGACACACATACAGTACAGGGACATGGTGACACACATACAGAACAGGCACACTGTGACACACACTACAGACACACAGTGACACACACACACTACAGGCACACGGTGACACACATACAGAACAGGCACACGGTGACACACATAAACTACAGGCACACAGTGACACTCATACAGTACAGGCACACGGTGACACACACAGCAGAGCCATCAGAATAGTACAGGCACACGGAGACACACATACAGTACAGGCACACAGAGACACAATACAGTACAGGGACACGGTGACACACACACACTACAGGGACACGGAGACACACATACAGCACAGGGACACAGAGATACACATACACTACAGGCACGCGGTGACACACATACAATACAGGGACACAGTGACGCACATACAGTACAGGCACACAGTGACACACATACAGTACAAGCACACGGTGAAACACACGTCAGAGCCATCAGAACAGTACAGGCACACGGAGACACACATACAGTACAGGCACACGGTGACACATATACAGTACAGGGACACAGAGACACACATACAATACAGGCACACTCAGACACACATACAATACAGGGACACGGAGACACACATACAGTACAGGCACACGGCGACACACATACAGTACAGGCACATGGTGACACAAACGCCAGAGCCATCAGAACAGTACAGGCACACGGAGACACGCATACAGTACAGGGACACGGTGACACACACACAGTACAGGCACACGGCGACACACATACAGTACAGGCACACGGTGACACACACACAGTACAGGGACACGGTGACACACACACTACAAGGACACGGAGACACACATATAGTACAGGCACACGGTGACACACACACACTACAGGGACACGGACACACACATATAGTACAGGCACGTGGTGACACACATACAATACAGGCACACGGTGACACACATACAGTACAGGCACACGGTGACACACACACAGTACAGGCACACGGAGACACACACACAGTACAGGGACACGTTGACACACACACTACAGTGACACGGAGACACACATATAGTACAGGCACACAGTGACACACACACACTACAGGGACACGGAGACACACATATAGTACAGGCACACGGTGACACACGTACAATACAGGCACACGGTGACGCACATACAGTACAGGCACACGGTGACACACATACAGTACAGGCACACGGAGACACACATACAGTACAGGGACGTGGTGACACACATACAGTACAGGGACACGGCGACACATACTACAGACACACAGTGACACACACACACACTACAGGCACACGGTGACACACATACAGAACAGGAACACGGTGACACACACAAACTACAGGCACACAGTGACACACATACAGTACAGGCACACGGTGACACACACACAGTACAGGCACACGGAGACACACACACAGTACAGGGACACGGTGACACACACACTACAGGGACACGGAGACACACATATAGTACAGGCACACGGTGACGCACACACACTACAGGGACACGGAGACACACATATAGTACAGGCACGCGGTGACACACATACAATACAGGCACACGGTGACACACATACAGTACAGGCACACGGTGACACACATACAGTACAGGCACACGGAGACACACATACAGTACAGGGACATGGTGACACACATACAGAACAGGCACACTGTGACACACACTACAGACACACAGTGACACACACACACTACAGGCACACGGTGACACACATACAGAACAGGCACACGGTGACACACACAAACTACAGGCACACAGTGACACACATACAGTACAGGCACACGGTGACACACACAGCAGAGCCATCAGAATAGTACAGGCACACGGAGACACACATACAGTACAGGCACACAGAGACACAATACAGTACAGGGACACGGTGACACACACACACTACAGGGACACGGAGACACACATACAGCACAGGGACACAGAGATACACATACACTACAGGCACGCGGTGACACACATACAATACAGGGACACAGTGACGCACCTACAGTACAGGCACACAGTGACACACATACAGTACAAGCACACGGTGAAACACACGTCAGAGCCATCAGAACAGTACAGGCACACGGAGACACACATACAGTACAGGCACACGGTGACACATATACAGTACAGGGACACAGAGACACACATACAATACAGGCACACTCAGACACACATACAGTACAGGCACACGGTGACACACATACAGTACAGGCACATGGTGACACAAACGCCAGAGCCACCAGAACAGTACAGGCACACGGAGACACGCATACAGTACAGGGACACAGTGACACACACACAGTACAGGCACACGGCGACACACATACAGTACAGGCACACGGTGACACACACACAGTACAGGGACACGGTGACACACACACTACAAGGACACGGAGACACACATATAGTACAGGCACACGGTGACACACACAGACTACAGGGACACGGAGACACACATATAGTACAGGCACGTGGTGACACACATACAATACAGGCACACGGTGACACACATACAGTACAGGCACACGGAGACACACATACAGTACAGAGACATGGTGACACACATACAGAACAGGCACACGGTGACACACACTACAGACACACAGTTACACACACACACTACAGGCACACGGTGACACACATACAGAACAGGCACACGATGACACACACAAACTACAGGCACACAGTGACACACATACAGTACAGGGACACGGTGACACACACACACTACAGGGACACAGAGACACACATACAGCACAGCACACGGTGAAACACACACACGACAGGGACACAGAGACACACATACAGTACAGGCACACGGTGACACACACGCCAGAGCCATCAGAATAGTACAGGCACACGGAGACACACATACAGTACAGGCACACAGAGACACAATACAGTACAGGGACACGGAGACACACACACACTACAGGGACACGGACACACACATACAGTACAGGCACACTGAGACACACATACAGTACAGGGACATGGAGACACACCTACAGTACAGGCACACGGAGACACACATACAGTACAGGCACACGGAGACCCACACACACTACAGGGACATGATGACACACACATCAGAGCCAAGAGAACAGGACAGGCACACGGTGACACACATACAGTACAGGGACAGGGTGATACACATACAGTACAGGCACACGGTGACACACATACAGTACAGGGACAGGGTGATACATATACAGTACAGGCACACGGTGACACACATACAGTACAGGGACAGGGTGATACATATACAGTACAGGGACAGGGTGATACACATACAGTACAGGCACACGGTGACACACATACAATACAGGGACAGGGTGATACACATACAGTACAGGGACAGGGTGATACACATACAGTACAGGGACACGGTGACACACACACTTCAGGGACACGGTGACACACATACAGTACAGGGACAGGGAGACACACATACAGTACAGGCACAGGGTGACACACATGTCAGAGCCATCAGAACAGTACAGGCACACGGAGACACACATACAGTACAGGGACAGGGTGATACATATACAGTACAGGCACACGGTGACACACATACAGTACAGGGACAGGGTGATACATATACAGTACAGGCACACGGTGACACACATACAGTACAGGGACAGGGTGATACATATACAGTACAGGGACAGGGTGATACACATACAGTACAGGCACACAGTGACACACATACAATACAGGGACAGGGTGATACACATACAGTACAGGGACAGGGTGATACACATACAGTACAGGGACACGGTGACACACACACACTACAGGGACACGGTGACACACATACAGTACAGGTACACGGAGACACACATACAGTACAGGCACAGGGTGACACACATGTCAGAGCCATCAGAACAGTACAGGCACACGGAGACACACATACAATACAGGAACACAGTGACACACATACAGTACAGGGACATGGAGACACACCTACAGTACAGGCACACGGAGACACACATACAGTACAGGCACATGGAGACCCACACACACTACAGGGACATGATGACACACACATCAGAGCCAAGAGAACAGGACAGGCACACGGTGACACACATACAATACAGGGACAGGGTGATACACATACAGTACAGGAACATGGTGACACACATACAGTACAGGGACACGGTGACACACATACAGTACAGGGACACGGTGACACACATACAGTACAGGCACACGGTGACACATATACAGTACAGGGACACAGAGACACACATACAGTACAGGCACACGGTGACACACATACAGTACAGGGACACGGTGACACACATACAGTACAGGGACACGGTGACACACATACAGTACAGGCACATGGAGACACACACGTCAGAGCCATCAGAACAGTACAGGCAAACGGAGACACACATACAATACAGGAACACGGTGACACACACACAATACAGGCACATGGAGACACACACGTCAGAGCCACCAGAACAGTACAGGCACACGGAGACACGCATACAGTACAGGGACACAGTGACACACACACAGTACAGGCACACGGTGACACACATACAGTACAGGCACATGGTGACACAAACGCCAGAGCCAGACTGTGTTGGAACACTGTGATGGGACTGTGTTGGAACACTGTGATGGGACTGTGTTGGAACACTGTCAAGGGACTGTGTTGGAACACTGTGATGGGACTGTGTTGGAACACAGTGATGGGACTGTGTTGGAACACTGTGATGGGACTGTGTTGGAACACTGTGATGGGACTGTATTGGAACACAATGATGGGACTGTGTTGGTACACTGTGACGGGACTGTGTTGGAACATAGTGATGGGACTGTGTTGGAACACTGTGATGGGACTGTGTTGGAACACTGTGATGGGACTGTGTTGGAACACTGTGATGGGACTGTGTTGGAACACAGTGATGGGACTGTGTTGGAACACTGTGTTGGAACACTGTGATGGGACTGTGTTGGAACACTGTGATGGGACTGTGTTGGAACGCTGTCATGGGACTGTGTTGGAACACTGTGATGGGACTGTGTTGGAACACAGTGATGGGACTGTGTTGGAACACTGTGATGGGACTGTATTGGAAAACTGTGATGGGACTGTGTTGGAACACTGTGTTGGAACACTGTGATGGGACTGTGTTGGAACGCTGTCATGGGACTGTGTTGGAACACTGTGATGGGACTGTGTTGGAACACAGTGATGGGACTGTGTTGGAACACTGTGATGGGACTGTGTTGGAAAACTGTGATGGGACTGTGTTGGAACACTGTGATGGGACTGTGTTGGAACACAGTGATGGGACTGTGTTGGAACACTGTGGTGGGACTGTGTTGGAACACAGTGGTGGGACAGTGTTGGAACACTGTGATGGGACTGTGTTGGTAAACTGTGACGGGACTGTGTTGGAACACAGTGATGGGACTGTGTTGGAACACTGTGATGGGACTGTGTTGGAACACAGTGATGGGACTGTGTTGGAACACTGTGATGGGACTGTGTTGGAACACTGTGGTGGGACTGTGTTGGAACACTGTGATGGGACTGTGTTGGAACACAGTGATGGGACTGTGTTGGAACACTGTGATGGGACTGTGTTGGAACACTGTGATGGGACTGTGTTGAAAAACTGTCAAGGGACTGTGTTGGAACACTGTGATGGGACTGAGTTGGAACACTGTGATGGGACTGTGTTGGAACACTGTGGTGGGACTGTGTTGGAACACTGTGATGGGACTGTGTTGGAACACAGTGATGGGACTGTGTTGGAACACTGTGATTGGACTGTGTTGCAACACAGTGATGGGACTGTGTTGGAACACTGTGATGGGACTGTATTGGAACACTGTGATGGGACTGTGTTGGAACACTGATGGGACTGTGTTGGAAAACTGTGATGGGACTGTGTTGGAACACTGTGATGGGACTGTGTTGCAACAGAGTGATGGGACTGTGTTGGAACACTGTGATGGGACTGCGTTGGAACACAGTGATGGGACTGTGTTGGAACACTGTGATGGGACTGTGTTGGAACACTGTGATGGGACTGTGTTGGAACACAGCGATGGGACTGTGTTGGAACACAGTGATGGGACTGTGTTGGAACACTGTGATGGGACTGTGTTGGAACACAGTGATGGGACTGTATGGAACAATGTGATGGGACTGTGTTGGAACACTGTCAAGGGACTGTGTTGGAACACTGTGATGGGACTGTGTTGGAACACTGTCAAGGGACTGTCTTGGAACACAGTGATTGGACTGTGTTGGAACACTGTGATGGGACTGTGTTGTGAAAAAAGTGATGGGACTGTGTTTGAACACAGTGATGGGACAGTGTTGGAACACTGTGATGGGACTGTGTTGGAACACTGTGATGGGCCTGTGTTGGAACACTGTGATGGGACTGTGTTGGAACACTGTGATGGGACTGTGTTGGAACACTGTGATTGGACTGTGTTGGAACACTGTGATGGGACTGTGTTGGAATACAGTGATGGGACTGTGTTGGAACACTGATGGGACTGTGTTGGAAAACTGTGATGGGACTGTGTTGGAACACTGTGAAGGGACTGTGTTGCAACAGAGTGATGGGAATGTGTTGGAACACTGTGATGGGACTGTGTTGGAACACAGTGATGGGACTGTGTTGGAACACTGTGATGGGACTGTGTTGGTACACTGTGATGGGACTGTGTTGGAACACTGTGATGGGACTGTGTTGGAACACAGTCAGGCGACGGTGTTGGAACACTGTGATGGGACTGTGTTGGAACACTGTCATGGGACAGTGTTGGAACACTGTGATGGGACTGTGTTGGAACACAGTGATGGGACTGTGTTGGAACACAGTGATTGGACTGTGTTGGAACACTGTGATGGGACTGTGTTGAAAAACTGTCAAGGGACTGTGTTGGAACACAGTGATGGGACTGTGTTGGAACACTGTGATGGGACTGTGTTGAAAAACTGTCAAGGGACTGTGTTGGAACACTGTGATGGGACTGTGTTGGAACACAGTGATTGGACTGTGTTGGAACACCGTGATGGGACTGTGTTGGAACACAGTGATGGGGCTGTGTTGGAACACAGTGATGGGACTGTGTTGGAACACTGTGATGGGACTGTGTTGGAACACTGTGATGGGACTGTGCTGCAACTCAGTGATGGGACTGTGTTGGAACACTGTGATGGGACTGTGTTGGAACACTGTGATGGGACTGTGTTGAAACACAGTAATGGGACTGTGTTGGAACACTGTGATGGGACTGTGTTGAAAAACTGTCAAGGGACTGTGTTGGAACACTGTGATGGGACTGTATTGGAACACAGTGATTGGACTGTGTTGGAACACTGTGATGGGACTGTGTTGGAACACAGTGATGGGATTGTGTTTGAACACAGTGATGGGACTGTGTTGGAACACTGTGATGGGACTGTGTTGGAACACTGTGATGGGACTGTGTTGGAACACTGTGATGGGACTGTGTTGGAACACTGTCAAGGGACTGTGTTGCAACACAGAGATGGGACTGTGGTGGAACACTGTGATGGGACTGTGTTGGAACACTGTGATGGGACTCTGTTGCAACAGGGTGATGGGACTGTGTTGCAACACTGTGATGGGACTGTGTTGGAACACTGTGATGGGACTGTGTTGGAACACTGTCAAGGGACTGTGTTGCAACACAGAGATGGGACTGTGGTGGAACACTGTGATGGGACTGTGTTGGAACACTGTGATGGGACTCTGTTGCAACAGGGTGATGGGACTGTGTTGCAACACTGTGATGGGACTGTGTTGGAACACTGTGATGGGACTGTGTTGGAAAACTGTCAAGGGACTGAGTTGGAACACTGTGATGGGACTGTGTTGGAACACAGTGATGGGACTGTGTTGGAACACAGTGATGGGACTGTGTTGGAACACTGTGATGGGACTGTGTTGGTACACTGTGATGGGACTGTGTTGGAACACTGTGATGGGACTGTGTTGGAACACAGTCAGGCGACGGTGTTGGAACACTGTGATGGGACTGTGTTGGAACACTGTCATGGGACAGTGTTGGAACACTGTGATGGGACTGTGTTGGAACACAGTGATGGGACTGTGTTGGAACACAGTGATTGGACTGTGTTGGAACACTGTGATGGGACTGTGTTGAAAAACTGTCAAGGGACTGTGTTGGAACACAGTGATGGGACTGTGTTGGAACACTGTGATGGGACTGTGTTGAAAAACTGTCAAGGGACTGTGTTGGAACACTGTGATGGGACTGTGTTGGAACACAGTGATTGGACTGTGTTGGAACACCGTGATGGGACTGTGTTGGAACACAGTGATGGGGCTGTGTTGGAACACAGTGATGGGACTGTGTTGGAACACTGTGATGGGACTGTGTTGGAACACTGTGATGGGACTGTGCTGCAACTCAGTGATGGGACTGTGTTGGAACACTGTGATGGGACTGTGTTGGAACACTGTGATGGGACTGTGTTGAAACACAGTAATGGGACTGTGTTGGAACACTGTGATGGGACTGTGTTGAAAAACTGTCAAGGGACTGTGTTGGAACACTGTGATGGGACTGTATTGGAACACAGTGATTGGACTGTGTTGGAACACTGTGATGGGACTGTGTTGGAACACAGTGATGGGATTGTGTTTGAACACAGTGATGGGACTGTGTTGGAACACTGTGATGGGACTGTGTTGGAACACTGTGATGGGACTGTGTTGGAACACTGTGATGGGACTGTGTTGGAACACTGTCAAGGGACTGTGTTGCAACACAGAGATGGGACTGTGTTGGAACACTGTGATGGGACTGTGTTGGAACACTGTGATGGGACTCTGTTGCAACAGGGTGATGGGACTGTGTTGCAACACTGTGATGGGACTGTGTTGGAACACTGTGATGGGACTGTGTTGGAAAACTGTCAAGGGACTGAGTTGGAACACTGTGATGGGACTGTGTTGGAACACAGTGATGGGACTGTGTTGGAACACTGTAATGGGACTGTGTTGGAACACCGTGATGGGACTGTGTTGGAATACTGTGATTGGACTGTGTTGGAACACTGTCATGGGACAGTGTTGGAACACTGTGATGGGACTGTGTTGGAACACTGTGATGAGACTGTGTTGCAACACTGTGATGGGACTGTGTTGCAACACAGTGATGGGACTGTGTTGGAACACTGTGATGGGACTGTGTTGCAACACTGTGATGGGACTGTGTTGCAACAGAGTGATGGGACTGTGTTGGAACACTGTGATGGGACTGTGTTGGAACACTGTGATGGGACTGTGTTGGAAAACTTTCAAGGGACTGTGTTGGAACACTGTGATGGGACTGTGTTGGAACACAGTGACGGGACTGTGTTGGAACACTGTGATGGGACTGTGTTGGAACACCGTGACGGGACTGTGTTGGAACACTGTGATTGGACTGTGTTGGAACACTGTCATGGGACAGTGTTGGAACACTGTGATGGGACTGTGTTGGAACACTGTGATGAGACTGTGTTGCAACCCAGTGATGGGACTGTGTTGGAACACTGTGATGGGACTGTGTTGGAACACTGCGATGGGACTGTGTTGGAATACTGTGATGGGACTGTGTTGCAACACAGTGATGGGACTGTGTTGGAACACTGTGATGGGACTGTGTTGGAACACTGTGATGGGACTGTGTTGGAACACTGTGATGGGACTGTGTTGAAAAACTGTCAAGGGACTTTGTTGGAACACTGTGATGGGACTGTGTTGGAACACTGTGATGGGACTGTGTTGAAAAACTGTCAAGGGACTGTGTTGGAACACTGTGATGGGACTGTGTTGGAACACAGTGATTGGACTGTGTTGGAACACCGTGATGGGACTGTGTTGGAACACAGTGATGGGACTGTGTTGGAACACAGTGATGGGACTGTGTTGGAACACTGTGATGGGACTGTGTTGGAACACTGTGATGGGACTGTGTTGCAACTCAGTGATGGGACTGTGTTGGAACACTGTGATGGGACTGTGTTGGAACACTGTGATGGGACTGTGTTGGAACACAGTAATGGGACTGTGTTGGAACACTGTGATGGGACTGCGTTGAAAAACTGTCAAGGGACTGTGTTGGAACACTGTGATGGGACTGGATTGGAACACAGTGATTGGACTGTGTTGGAACACTGTGATGGGACTGTGTTGGAACACAGTGATGGGATTGTGTTTGAACACAGTGATGGGACTGTGTTGGAACACTGTGATGGGACTGTGTTGGAACATTGTGATGGGACTGTGTTGGAACACTGTGATGGGACTGTATTGGAACACTGTGATTGGACTGTGTTGCAACACAGAGATGGGACTGTGTTGGAACACTGTGATGGGACTGTGTTGGAACACTGTGATGGGACTGTGTTGGAACACTGTGATGGGACTGTGTTGAAAAACTGTCAAGGGACTGTGTTGGAACACTGTGATGGGACTGTGTTGGAACACTGTGATGGGACTGTGTTGAAAAACTGTCAAGGGACTGTGTTGGAACACTGTGATGGGACTGTGTTGGAACACAGTGATTGGACTGTGTTGGAACACAGTGATGGGACTCTGTTGCAACACTGTAATGGGACTGTGTTGCAACAGAGTGATGGGACTGTGTTGGAACACTGTGATGGGACTGTGTTGGAACACTGTGATGGGACTGTGTTGGAAAACTGTCAAGGGACTGTGTTGGAACACTGTGATGGGACTGTGTTGGAACAAAGTGATGGGACTGTGCTGGAACACTGTGATGGGACTGTGTTGGAACACCGTGATGGGACTGTGTTGGAACACTGTGATTGGACTGTGTTGGAACACTGTGATGAGACTGTGTTGCAACACAGTGATGGGACTGTGTTGCAACACAGTGATGGGACTGTGTTGGAACACTGTGATGGGACTGTGTTGCAACACTGTGATGGGACTGTGTTGGAACACTGTGATTGGACTGTGTTGGAACACTGTCATGGGACTGTGTTGGAACACTGTGATGGGACTGTGTTGGAACACTGTGATGAGACTGTGTTGCAACACAGTGATGGGACTGTGTTGGAACACTGTGATGGGACTGTGTTGGAACACTGCGATGGGACTGTGTTGGAATACTGTGATGGGACTGTGTTGCAACACAGTGATGGAACTGTGTTGGAACACTGTGATGGGACTGTGTTGGAACACTGTGATGGGACTGTGTTGGAACACTGTGATGGGACTGTGTTGAAAAACTGTCAAGGGACTGTGTTGGAACACTGTGATGGGACTGTGTTGGAACACTGTGATGGGACTGTGTTGAAAAACTGTCAAGGGACTGTGTTGGAACACTGTGATGGGACTGTGTTGGAACACTGTGATTGGACTGTGTTGGAACACTGTGATGGGACTGTGTTGGAACACTGTGATGGGACTGTGTTGGAACACTGTGATGGGACTGTGTTGCAATTCAGTGATGGGACTGTGTTGGAACACTGTGATGGGACTGTGTTGGAACACTGTGATGGGACTGTGTTGGAACACAGTAATGGGACTGTGTTGGAACACTGTGATGGGACTGTGTTGGAACACTGTGATGGGACTGTGTTGAAAAACTGTCAAGGGACTGTGTTGGAACACTGTGATGGGACTGTATTGGAACACAGTGATTGGACTGTGTTGGAACACTGTGATGGGACTGTGTTGGAACACTGTGATGGGACTGTGTTGGAAAACTGTCAAGGGACTGTGTTGGAACACTGTGATGGGACTGTGTTGGAACACAGTGACGGGACTGTGTTGGAACACTGTGATGGGACTGTGTTGGAACACCATGACGGGACTGTGTTGGAACACTGTGATTGGACTGTGTTGGAACACTGTCATGGGACTGTGTTGGAACACTGTGATGGGACTGTGTTGGAACACTGTGATGAGACTGTGTTGCAACACAGTGATGGGACTGTGTTGGAACACTGTGATGGGACTGTGTTGGAACACTGCGATGGGACTGTGTTGGAATACTGTGATGGGACTGTGTTGCAACACAGTGATGGAACTGTGTTGGAACACTGTGATGGGACTGTGTTGGAACACTGTGATGGGACTGTGTTGGAACACTGTGATGGGACTGTGTTGAAAAACTGTCAAGGGACTGTGTTGGAACACTGTGATGGGACTGTGTTGGAACACTGTGATGGGACTGTGTTGAAAAACTGTCAAGGGACTGTGTTGGAACACTGTGATGGGACTGTGTTGGAACACTGTGATTGGACTGTGTTGGAACACTGTGATGGGACTGTGTTGGAACACTGTGATGGGACTGTGTTGGAACACTGTGATGGGACTGTGTTGCAATTCAGTGATGGGACTGTGTTGGAACACTGTGATGGGACTGTGTTGGAACACTGTGATGGGACTGTGTTGGAACACAGTAATGGGACTGTGTTGGAACACTGTGATGGGACTGTGTTGGAACACTGTGATGGGACTGTGTTGAAAAACTGTCAAGGGACTGTGTTGGAACACTGTGATGGGACTGTATTGGAACACAGTGATTGGACTGTGTTGGAACACTGTGATGGGACTGTGTTGGAACACTGTGATGGGACTGTGTTGGAACACTGTGATGGGATTGTGTTTGAACACAGTGATGGGACTGTGTTGGAACACTGTGATGGGACTGTGTTGGAACACTGTGATGGGACTGTGTTGGAACACAGTGATGGGACTGTGTTGGAACACTGTGATGGGATTGTGTTTGAACACAGTGATGGGACTGTGTTGCAACACTGTGATGGGACTGTGTTGGAACACTGTGATGGGACTGTGTTGGAACACAGTGATGGGACTGTGTTGGAACACTGTGATTGGAATGTGTTGCAACACAGAGATGGGACTGTGTTGGAACACTGTGATGGGACTGTGTTGGAACACTGTGATGGGACTCTGTTGCTACACTGTGATTGGACTGTGTTGCAACACAGAGATCGGACTGTGTTGGAACACTGTGATGGGACTGTGTTGGAACACTGTGATGGGACTCTGTTGCAACACTGTGATGGGACAGTGTTGCAACAGAGTGATGGGACTGTGTTGGAACACTGTGATGGGACTGTGTTGGAAAACTGTCAAGGGACTGTGTTGGAACACTGTGATGCGACTGTGTTGGAACACAGTGACGGGACTGTGTTGGAACACTGAGATGGGACTGTGTTGGAACACCGTGACGGGACTGTGTTGGAACACTGTGATTGGACTGTGTTGGAACACTGTCATGGGACAGTGTTGGAACACTGTGATGGGACTGTGTTGGAACACTGTGATGAGACTGTGTTGCAACACAGTGATGGGACTGTGTTGGAACACTGTGATGGGACTGTGTTGGAACACTGTGATGGGACTGTGTTGGAACACTGTGATGGGACTGTGTTGGAACACTGTGATGGGACTGTGTTGAAAAACTGTCAAGGGACTGTGTTGGAACACAGTGATTGGACTGTGTTGGAACACTGTGATGGGACTGTGTTGGAACACTGTGATGGGACTGTGTTGGAACACTGTGATGGGACTGTGTTGAAAAACTGTCAAGGGACTGTGTTGGAACACAGTGATTGGACTGTGTTGGATCACTGTGATGGGACTGTGTTGCAACAGAGTGATGGGACTGTGTTTGAACACAGTGATGGGACTGTGTTGGAACACTGTGATGGGACTGTGTTGGAACACTGTGATGGGACTGTATTGGAACACAGTGATATGACTGTGTTGGAACACCGTGATGGGACTGTGTTGGAAAACTGAGATGGGACTGTGTTGGAACACTGTGTTGGAACACTGTGATGGGACTGTGTTGGAACACAGTGATGGGACTGTGTTGGAACACTGTGATGGGAGTGTGTTGGAAAACTGTGATGGGACTGTGTTGGAACACTGTGTTGGAACACTGTGATGGGACTGTGTTGGAACGCTGTCATGGGACTGTGTTGGAACACTGTGATGGGACTGTGTTGGAACACAGTGATGGGACTGTGTTGGAACACTGTGATGGGACTGTGTTGGAAAACTGTGATGGGACTGTGTTGGAACACTGTGATGGGACTGTGTTGGTAAACTGTGACGGGACTGTGTTGGAACACAGTGATGGGACTGTGTTGGAACACTGTGATGGGACTGTGTTGGAACACTCTGATGGGACTGTGTTGGAACACAGTGATGGGACTGTGTTGGAACACAGTGATGGGACTGTGTTGGAACACTGTGATGGGACTGTGTTGGAACACTGTGGTGGGACTGTGTTGGAACACTGTGATGGGACTGTGTTGGAACACAGTGATGGGACTGTGTTGGAACACAGTGATGGGACTGTGTTGGAACACAGTGATGGGACTGTGTTGGAACATAGTGATGGGACTGTGTTGGAACACTGTGATGGGACTGTGTTGGAACACTGTGGTGGGTCTGTGTTGGAACACTGTGATGGGACTGTGTTGGAACACAGTGATGGGACTGTGTTGGAACACTGTGATTGGTCTGTGTTGCAACACAGTGATGGGACTGTGTTGGAACACTGTGATGGGACTGTATTGGAACACTGTGATGGGACTGTGCTGGAACACTGATGGGACTGTGTTGGAAAACTATGATGGGACTGTGTTGGAACACTGTGATGGGACTGTGTTGCAACAGAGTGATGGACTGTGTTGGAATACTGTGATGGGACTATGTTGGAACACAGTGATGGGACTGTGTTGGAACACTGTGATGGGACTGTGTTGGAACACAGCGAGGGAATGTGTTGGAACACAGTGATGGGACTGTGTTGGAACACTGTGATGGGACTGTGTTGGAACACAGTGATGGGACTGTATGGAACACTGTGATGGGACTGTGTTGGAACACTGTCAAGGGACTGTGTTGGAACACTCTGATGGGACTGTGTTGGAACACTGTGATGGGACTGTGTTGAAAGACTGTCAAGGGACTGTCTTGGAACACTGTGATGGGACTGTGTTGGAACACAGTGATTGGTCTCTGTTGGAACACTGTGATGGAACTGTGTTGTGAACAAAGTGATGGAACTGTGTTTGAACACAGTGATGTGACTGTGTTGGAACACTGTGATGGGACTGTGTTGGAACACTGTGATGGGCCTGTGTTGGAACACTGTGATGGGACTGTGTTGGAACACTGTGATGGGACTGTGTTGGAACACTGTGATTGGACTGTGTTGGAACACTGTGATGGGAGTGTGTTGGAACACTGATGGGACTGTGTTGGAAAACTGTGATGGGACTGTGTTGGAACACTGTGATGGGACTGTGTTGCAACAGAGTGATGGGACTGTGTTGGAACACTGTGATGGGACTGTGTTGGAACACTGTGATGGGACTGTGTTGGAACACTGTGATGGGACTGTGTTGGTACACTGTGATGGGACTGTGTTGGAACACTGTGATGGGACTGTGTTGGAACACAGTCACGGGTCTGTGTTGGAACACTGTGATGGGACTGTGTTGGAACACGGTGATGAGACTGTGTTGCAACACAGTGATGGGACTGTGTTGGAACACTGTGATTGGACTGTGTTGGAACACTGTGATGGGACTGTGTTGGAACACTGTGATGGGACTGTGTTGCAACTCAGTGATGGGACTGTGTTGGTACACTGTGATGGGACTGTGTTGGAACACTGTGATGGGACTGTGTTGTAACACTGTCATGGGACAGTGTTGGAACACTGTGATGGGACTGTGTTGGAACACTGTGATGAGACTGTGTTGCAACACAGTGATGGGACTGTGTTGGAACACTGTGATTGGACTGTGTTGGAACACTGTGATGGGACTGTGTTGGAACACTGTGATGGGACTGTGTTGCAACTCAGTGATTGGACTGTGTTGGAACACTGTGATGGGACTGTGTTGGAACACTGTGATGGGACTGTGTTGAAAAACTGTCAAGGGACTGTGTTGGAACACTGTGATGGGACTGTGTTGGAACACTGTGATGGGACTGTGTTGAAAAACTGTCAAGGGACTGTGTTGGAACACTGTGATGGGACTGTGTTGGAACACAGTGATTGGACTGTGATGGAACACTGTATGGGACTGTGTTGGAACACAGTGATGGGACTGTGTTTGAACACAGTGATGGGACTGTGTTGGAACACTGTGATGGGACTGTGTTGAAAAACTGTCAAGGGACTGTCTTGGAACACTATGATGGGACTGTGTTGGAACACAGTGATTGGACTGTGTTGGAACACTGTGATGGGACTGTGTTGTGAACAAAGTGATGGGACTGTGTTTGAACACAGTGATGGGACTGTGTTGGAACACTGTGATGGGACTTTGTTGGAACACTGTGATGGGCCTGTGTTGGAACACTGTGATGGGACTGTGTTGGAACACTGTGATTGGACTGTGTTGGAACACTGTGATGGGACTGTGTTGGAACACTGAGATGGGACTGTGTTGGAACACTGATGGGACTGTGTTGGAAAACTGTGATGGAACTGTGTTGGAACACTGTGATGGGACTGTGTTGCAACAGAGTGATGGGACTGTGTTGGTACACTGTGATGGGACTGTGTTGGAACACTGTGATTGGACTGTGTTGGAACACTGTGATGGGACTGTGTTGGAACTCTGTGATGGGACTGTGTTGCAACAGAGTGATGGGACTGTGTTGGAACACTGTGATGGGACTGTGTTGGAACACAGTGATGGGACTGTGTTGGAACACTGTGATGGGCTAGTGTTGGAACACTGTGATGGGACTGTGTTGGAACACTGTGATGGGACTGTGTTGGAACACTGTGATTGGACTGTGTTGGAACACTGTGATGGGACTGTGTTGGAATACTGTGATGGGACTGTGTTGCAACAGAGTGATGGGACTGTGTTGGAACACTGTGATGGGACTGTGTTGGAACACAGTGATGGGACTGTGTTGGAACACTGTGATGGGACTGTGTTGGTACACTGTGATGGGACTGTGTTGGAACACTGTGATGGGACTGTGTTGGAACACAGTCACGGGACTGTGTTGGAACACTGTGATGGGACTGTGTTGGAACACTGTCATGGGACAGTGTTGGAACACTGTGATGGGACTGTGTTGGAACACTGTGATGAGACTGTGTTGCAACACAGTGATGGGACTGTGTTGGAACACTGTGATTGGACTGTGTTGGAACACTGTGATGGGACTGTGTTGGAACACTGTGATGGGACTGTGTTGCAACTCAGTGATGGGACTGTGTTGGAACACAGTGATGGGACTGTGTTGGAACACAGTGATGGGACTGTGTTGGAACACTGTGATGGGACTGTGTTGGTACACTGTGATGGGACTGTGTTGAAAAACTGTCAAGGGACTGTGTTGGAACACTGTGATGGGACTGCGTTTGAGCACACTGATTGGACTGTGTTGGAACACTGTGATGGGACTGTGTTGGAACACAGTGATGGGACTGTGTTTGAACACAGTGATGGGACTGTGTTGGAACACTGTGATGGGACTGTGTTGGAACACTGTGATGGGACTGTGTTGGAACACAGTGATGGGACTGTGTTTGAACACAGTGATGGGACTGTGTTGGAACACTGTGATGGGACTGTGTTGAAAAACTGTCAAGGGACTGTCTTGGAACACTGTGATGAGACTGTGTTGGAACACATTGATTGGACTGTGTTGGAACACTGTGAAGGGACTGTGTTGCGAACAAAGTGATGGGACTGTGTTTGAACACAGTGATGGGACTGTGTTGGAACACTGTGATGGGACTGTGTTGGAACACTGTGATGGGCTAGTGTTCGAACACTGTGATGGGACTGTGTTGGAACACTGTGATGGGACTGTGTTGGAACACTGTGATTGGACTGTGTTGGAACACTGTGATGGGACTGTGTTGGAACACTGAGATGGGACTGTGTTGGAACACTGTGATGGGACTGTGTTGTGAACAAAGTGATGGGACTGTGTTTGAACACAGTGATGGGACTGTGTTGGAACACTGTGATCGGACTGTGTTGGAACACTGTGATGGGCCTGTGTAGGAACACTGTGATGGGACTGTGTTGGAACACTGTGATGGGACTGTGTTGGAACACAGTGATGGGAGTGTGTTGGAAAACTGTGATGGGACTGTGTTGGAACACTGTGTTGGAACACTGTGATGGGACTGTGTTGGAACGCTGTCATGGGACTGTGTTGGAACACTGTGATGGGACTGTGTTGGAACACAGTGATGGGACTGTGTTGGAACACTGTGATGGGACTGTGTTGGAAAACTGTGATGGGACTGTGTTGGAACACTGTGATGGGACTGTGTTGGTAAACTGTGACGGGACTGTGTTGGAACACAGTGATGGGACTGTGTTGGAACACTGTGATGGGACTGTGTTGGAACACTCTGATGGGACTGTGTTGGAACACAGTGATGGGACTGTGTTGGAACACAGTGATGGGACTGTGTTGGAACACTGTGATGGGACTGTGTTGGAACACTGTGGTGGGACTGTGTTGGAACACTGTGATGGGACTGTGTTGGAACACAGTGATGGGACTGTGTTGGAACACAGTGATGGGACTGTGTTGGAACACAGTGATGGGACTGTGTTGGAACATAGTGATGGGACTGTGTTGGAACACTGTGATGGGACTGTGTTGGAACACTGTGGTGGGTCTGTGTTGGAACACTGTGATGGGACTGTGTTGGAACACAGTGATGGGACTGTGTTGGAACACTGTGATTGGTCTGTGTTGCAACACTGTGATGGGACTGTGTTGGAACACTGTGATGGGACTGTATTGGAACACTGTGATGGGACTGTGCTGGAACACTGATGGGACTGTGTTGGAAAACTATGATGGGACTGTGTTGGAACACTGTGATGGGACTGTGTTGCAACAGAGTGATGGACTGTGTTGGAATACTGTGATGGGACTATGTTGGAACACAGTGATGGGACTGTGTTGGAACACTGTGATGGGACTGTGTTGGAACACAGCGAGGGAATGTGTTGGAACACAGTGATGGGACTGTGTTGGAACACTGTGATGGGACTGTGTTGGAACACAGTGATGGGACTGTATGGAACACTGTGATGGGACTGTGTTGGAACACTGTCAAGGGACTGTGTTGGAACACTCTGATGGGACTGTGTTGGAACACTGTGATGGGACTGTGTTGAAAGACTGTCAAGGGACTGTCTTGGAACACTGTGATGGGACTGTGTTGGAACACAGTGATTGGTCTCTGTTGGAACACTGTGATGGAACTGTGTTGTGAACAAAGTGATGGAACTGTGTTTGAACACAGTGATGTGACTGTGTTGGAACACTGTGATGGGACTGTGTTGGAACACTGTGATGGGCCTGTGTTGGAACACTGTGATGGGACTGTGTTGGAACACTGTGATGGGACTGTGTTGGAACACTGTGATTGGACTGTGTTGGAACACTGTGATGGGAGTGTGTTGGAACACTGATGGGACTGTGTTGGAAAACTGTGATGGGACTGTGTTGGAACACTGTGATGGGACTGTGTTGCAACAGAGTGATGGGACTGTGTTGGAACACTGTGATGGGACTGTGTTGGAACACTGTGATGGGACTGTGTTGGAACACTGTGATGGGACTGTGTTGGTACACTGTGATGGGACTGTGTTGGAACACTGTGATGGGACTGTGTTGGAACACAGTCACGGGTCTGTGTTGGAACACTGTGATGGGACTGTGTTGGAACACGGTGATGAGACTGTGTTGCAACACAGTGATGGGACTGTGTTGGAACACTGTGATTGGACTGTGTTGGAACACTGTGATGGGACTGTGTTGGAACACTGTGATGGGACTGTGTTGCAACTCAGTGATGGGACTGTGTTGGTACACTGTGATGGGACTGTGTTGGAACACTGTGATGGGACTGTGTTGTAACACTGTCATGGGACAGTGTTGGAACACTGTGATGGGACTGTGTTGGAACACTGTGATGAGACTGTGTTGCAACACAGTGATGGGACTGTGTTGGAACACTGTGATTGGACTGTGTTGGAACACTGTGATGGGACTGTGTTGGAACACTGTGATGGGACTGTGTTGCAACTCAGTGATTGGACTGTGTTGGAACACTGTGATGGGACTGTGTTGGAACACTGTGATGGGACTGTGTTGAAAAACTGTCAAGGGACTGTGTTGGAACACTGTGATGGGACTGTGTTGGAACACTGTGATGGGACTGTGTTGAAAAACTGTCAAGGGACTGTGTTGGAACACTGTGATGGGACTGTGTTGGAACACAGTGATTGGACTGTGATGGAACACTGTATGGGACTGTGTTGGAACACAGTGATGGGACTGTGTTTGAACACAGTGATGGGACTGTGTTGGAACACTGTGATGGGACTGTGTTGAAAAACTGTCAAGGGACTGTCTTGGAACACTATGATGGGACTGTGTTGGAACACAGTGATTGGACTGTGTTGGAACACTGTGATGGGACTGTGTTGTGAACAAAGTGATGGGACTGTGTTTGAACACAGTGATGGGACTGTGTTGGAACACTGTGATGGGACTTTGTTGGAACACTGTGATGGGCCTGTGTTGGAACACTGTGATGGGACTGTGTTGGAACACTGTGATTGGACTGTGTTGGAACACTGTGATGGGACTGTGTTGGAACACTGAGATGGGACTGTGTTGGAACACTGATGGGACTGTGTTGGAAAACTGTGATGGAACTGTGTTGGAACACTGTGATGGGACTGTGTTGCAACAGAGTGATGGGACTGTGTTGGTACACTGTGATGGGACTGTGTTGGAACACTGTGATTGGACTGTGTTGGAACACTGTGATGGGACTGTGTTGGAACTCTGTGATGGGACTGTGTTGCAACAGAGTGATGGGACTGTGTTGGAACACTGTGATGGGACTGTGTTGGAACACAGTGATGGGACTGTGTTGGAACACTGTGATGGGCTAGTGTTGGAACACTGTGATGGGACTGTGTTGGAACACTGTGATGGGACTGTGTTGGAACACTGTGATTGGACTGTGTTGGAACACTGTGATGGGACTGTGTTGGAATACTGTGATGGGACTGTGTTGCAACAGAGTGATGGGACTGTGTTGGAACACTGTGATGGGACTGTGTTGGAACACAGTGATGGGACTGTGTTGGAACACTGTGATGGGACTGTGTTGGTACACTGTGATGGGACTGTGTTGGAACACTGTGATGGGACTGTGTTGGAACACAGTCACGGGACTGTGTTGGAACACTGTGATGGGACTGTGTTGGAACACTGTCATGGGACAGTGTTGGAACACTGTGATGGGACTGTGTTGGAACACTGTGATGAGACTGTGTTGCAACACAGTGATGGGACTGTGTTGGAACACTGTGATTGGACTGTGTTGGAACACTGTGATGGGACTGTGTTGGAACACTGTGATGGGACTGTGTTGCAACTCAGTGATGGGACTGTGTTGGAACACAGTGATGGGACTGTGTTGGAACACAGTGATGGGACTGTGTTGGAACACTGTGATGGGACTGTGTTGGTACACTGTGATGGGACTGTGTTGAAAAACTGTCAAGGGACTGTGTTGGAACACTGTGATGGGACTGCGTTTGAGCACACTGATTGGACTGTGTTGGAACACTGTGATGGGACTGTGTTGGAACACAGTGATGGGACTGTGTTTGAACACAGTGATGGGACTGTGTTGGAACACTGTGATGGGACTGTGTTGGAACACTGTGATGGGACTGTGTTGGAACACAGTGATGGGACTGTGTTTGAACACTGTGATGGGACTGTGTTGAAAAACTGTCAAGGGACTGTCTTGGAACACTGTGATGAGACTGTGTTGGAACACATTGATTGGACTGTGTTGGAACACTGTGAAGGGACTGTGTTGCGAACAAAGTGATGGGACTGTGTTTGAACACAGTGATGGGACTGTGTTGGAACACTGTGATGGGACTGTGTTGGAACACTGTGATGGGCTAGTGTTCGAACACTGTGATGGGACTGTGTTGGAACACTGTGATGGGACTGTGTTGGAACACTGTGATTGGACTGTGTTGGAACACTGTGATGGGACTGTGTTGGAACACTGAGATGGGACTGTGTTGGAACACTGTGATGGGACTGTGTTGTGAACAAAGTGATGGGACTGTGTTTGAACACAGTGATGGGACTGTGTTGGAACACTGTGATCGGACTGTGTTGGAACACTGTGATGGGCCTGTGTAGGAACACTGTGATGGGACTGTGTTGGAACACTGTGATGGGACTGTGTTGTGAACAAAGTGATGGGACTGTGTTTGAACACAGTGATGGGACTGTGTTGGAACACTGTGATGGGACTGTGTTGGAACACTGATGGGACTGTGTTGGAACACTGAGATGGGACTGTGTTGGAACACTGATGGGACTGTGTTGGAAAACTGTGATGGGACTGTGTTGGAACACTGTGATGGGACTGTGTTGCAACAGAGTGATGGGACTGTGTTGGTACACTGTGATGGGACTGTGTTGGAACACAGTGATGGGACTGTGGTGGAACACTGTGATGGGACTGTGTTGGTACACTGTGATGGGACTGTGTTGGAACACTGTGATGGGACTGTGTTGGAACACAGTCACGGGACTGTGTTGGATCACTGTGATGGGACTGTGTTGGAACACAGTGATGGGACTGTGTTGGAACACTGTGATGGGACTGTGTTGGAACACTGTGATGAGACTGTGTTGCAACACAGTGATGGGACTGTGTTGGAACACTGTGATTGGACTGTGTTGGAACACTGTGATGGGACTGTTTTGCAACTAAGTGATGGGACTATGTTCGAACACTGTGATGGGACTGTGTTGGAACACAGTCACGGGAATGTGTTGGATCACTGTGATGGGACTGTGTTGGAACACTGTCATGGGACAGTGTTGGAACACTGTGATGGGACTGTGTTGGAACACTGTGATGAGACTGTGTTGCAACACAGTGATGGGACTGTGTTGGAACACTGTGATGGGACTGTGTTGGAACACTGTGATGGGACTGTTTTGCAACTAAGTGATGGGACTATGTTGGAACACTGTGATGGGACTGTGTTGGAACACTGTGATGGGACTGTGTTGAAAAACTGTCAAGGGACTCTGTTGGAACACTGTGATGGGACTGTGTTGGAACACTGTGATGGGACTGTGTTGAAAAACTGACAAGGGACTGTGTTGGAACACTGTGATGGGACTGTGTTGGAACACAGTGATTGGACTGTGTTGGAACACTGTGATGGGACTGTGTTGGAACACAGTGATGGGACTGTGTTTGAACACAGTGATGGGACTGTGTTGGAACACTGTGATGGGACTGTGTTGGAACACTGTGATGGGACTGTGTTGGAACACTGTGATGGGACTGTGTTGCAACAGAGTGATGGGACTGTGTTGGAACACTGTGATGGGACTGTGTTGGAACACAGTGATGGGACTGTGTTGGAACACTGTGATGGGACTGTGTTGGTACACTGTGATGGGAGTGTGTTGGAACACTGTGATGGGACTGTGTTGGAACACAGTTACGGGACTGTGTTGGAACACTGTGATGGGACTGTGTTGGAACACTGTCATGGGACAGTGTTGGAACACTGTGATGGGACTGTGTTGGAACACTGTGGTGAGACTGTGTTGCAACACAGTGATGGGACTGTGTTGGAACACTGTGATTGGACTGTGTTGGAACACTGTGATGGGACTGTGTTGGAACACTGTGATGGGACTGTGTTGCAACTCAGTGATGGGATTGTGTTGGAACACTGTGATGGGACTGTGTTGGAACACTGTGATGGGACTGTGTTGAAAAACTGTCAAGGGACTGTGTTGGAACACTGTGATGGGACTGTGTTGGAACACTGTGATGGGACTGTGTTGAAAAACTGTCAAGGGACTGTATTGGAACACTGTGATGGGACTGTGTTGGAACACAGTGATTGGACTGTGTTGGAACACAGTGATGGGACTGTGTTGGAACACAGTGATGGGACTGTGGTGGAACACTGTGATGGGACTGTGTTGGTACACTGTGATGGGACTGTGTTGGAACACTGTGATGGGACTGTGTTGGTACACTGTGATGGGACTGTGTTGGAACACTGTGATGGGACTGTGTTGGAACACTGTCATGGGACAGTGTTGGAACACTGTGATGGGACTGTGTTGGAACACTGTGATGAGACTGTGTTGCAACACAGTGATGGGACTGTGTTGGAACACTGTGATTGGACTGTGTTGGAACACTGTGATGGGACTGTTTTGCAACTAAGTGATGGGACTATGTTGGAACACTGTGATGGGACTGTGTTGGAACACAGTCACGGGACTGTGTTGGATCACTGTGATGGGACTGTGTTGGAACACTGTCATGGGACAGTGTTGGAACACTGTGATGGGACTGTGTTGGAACACTGTGATGAGACTGTGTTGCAACACAGTGATGGGACTGTGTTGGAACACTGTGATTGGACTGTGTTGGAACACTGTGATGGGACTGTTTTGCAACTAAGTGATGGGACTATGTTGGAACACTGTGATGGGACTGTGTTGGAACACTGTGATGGGACTGTGTTGAAAAACTGTCAAGGGACTCTGTTGGAACACTGTGATGGGACTGTGTTGGAACACTGTGATGGGACTGTGTTGAAAAACTGACAAGGGACTGTGTTGGAACACTGTGATGGGACTGTGTTGGAACACAGTGATTGGACTGTGTTGGAACACTGTGATGGAACTGTGTTGGAACACAGTGATGGGACTGTGTTTGAACACAGTGATGGGACTGTGTTGGAACACTGTGATGGGACTGTGTTGGAACACTGTGATGGGACTGTGTTGGAACACTGTGATGGGACTGTGTTGCAACAGAGTGATGGGACTGTGTTGGTACACTGTGATGGGACTGTGTTGGAACACAGTGATGGGACTGTGTTGGAACACTGTGATGGGACTGTGTTGGTACACTGTGATGGGAGTGTGTTGGAACACTGTGATGGGACTGTGTTGGAACACAGTTACGGGACTGTGTTGGAACACTGTGATGGGACTGTGTTGGAACACTGTCATGGGACAGTGTTGGAACACTGTGATGGGACTGTGTTGGAACACTGTGGTGAGACTGTGTTGCAACACAGTGATGGGACTGTGTTGGAACACTGTGATTGGACTGTGTTGGAACACTGTGATGGGACTGTGTTGGAACACTGTGATGGGACTGTGTTGCAACTCAGTGATGGGATTGTGTTGGAACACTGTGATGGGACTGTGTTGGAACACTGTGATGGGACTGTGTTGACAAACTGTCAAGGGACTGTGTTGGAACACTGTGATGGGACTGTGTTGGAACACTGTGATGGGACTGTGTTGAAAAACTGTCAAGGGACTGTATTGGAACACTGTGATGGGACTGTGTTGGAACACAGTGATTGGACTGTGTTGGAACACAGTGATGGGACTGTGTTGGAACACAGTGATGGGACTGTGTTTGAACACAGTGATGGGACTGTGTTGGAACACTGTGATGGGACTGTGTTGAAACACTGTGATGGGACTGTGTTGAAAAACTGTCAAGGGACTGTGTTGGAACACTGTGATGGGACTGTGTTGGAACACAGTGATTGGACTGTGTTGGAACACTGTATGGGACTGTGTTGAAAAACTGTCAAGGGACTGTGTTGGAACACTGTGATGGGACTGTGTTGGAACACTGTGATGGGACTGTGTTGAAAAACTGTCAAGGGACTGTGTTGGAACACTGTGATGGGACTGTGTTGGAACACAGTGATTGGACTGTGTTGGAACACTGTGATGGGACTGTGTTGGAACACTGTGATGGGACTGTGTTGGAACACTGTGATGGGCCTGTGTTGGGACACTGTGATGGGACTGTGTTGGAACACTGTGATGGGACTGTGTTGGAACACTGTGATTGGACTGTGTTGGAACACAGTGATGGGACTGTGTTGGAACACTGAGATGGGACTGTGTTGGAACACTGATGGAACTGTGTTGGAAAACGGTGATGGGACTGTGTTGGAACACTGTGATGGGACTGTGTTGCAACAGAGTCATGGGACTGTGTTGGAACACTGTGATGGGACTGTGTTGGAACACTGTGATGGGACTGTGTTGGAACAATGAGATGGGACTGTGTTGGAACACTGTGATGGGACTGTGTTGGAACGCTGTCATTTGACTGTGTTCGAACACTGTGATGGGACTGTGTTGGAACACTGTCAAGGGACTGTGTTGGAACACTGTGATGGGACTGTGTTGGAACACTGTGTTAGAACACTGTGATGGGACTGTGTTGGAACAATGTGATGGGACTGTTTTGGAACACAGTGATGGGACTGTGTTGGAACACTGAGATGGGACTGTGTTGTAACGCTGTCATGGGACTGTGTTCGAACACTGTGATGGGACTGTGTTGGAACACTGATGAGACTGTTTTGCAACACAGTGATGGGACTTTGTTGGAACACTGTGATGGGACTGTGTTGGAACACTGTGATGGGACTGTATTGGAACACTGTGATGGGACTGTGTTGGACACAGTGATTGGACTGTGTTGGAACACTGTGATGGGACTGTGTTGGAACACTGTGATTGGACTGTGTTGGACACAGTGATGGGACTGTGTTGGAACACTGTGATGGGACTGTATTGGAACACAGTGATATGACTGTGTTGGACCCCTGTCATGGGACTGTGTTGGAACACTGTGATGGGACTGTGTTTGAAAAGAGTGATGGGACTGTGTTGGAACACTGTGATGGGACTGTGTTGGAACACTGTGATGGGCCTGTGTTGGAACACTGTGATTGGACTGTGTTGGAACACTGTGATGGGACTGTGTTGGAAAACTGTGATGGGACTGTGTTGGAACACTGTGATGGGACTGTGTTGGTAAACTGTGACGGGACTGTGTTGGAACACAGTGATGGGACTGTGTTGGAACACTGTGATGGGACTGTGTTGGAACACTCTGATGGGACTGTGTTGGAACACAGTGATGGGACTGTGTTGGAACACAGTGATGGGACTGTGTTGGAACACTGTGATGGGACTGTGTTGGAACACTGTGGTGGGACTGTGTTGGAACACTGTGATGGGACTG
Organism: Chiloscyllium plagiosum; assembly: GCF_037043375.1. Classification (NCBI taxonomy): domain Eukaryota; kingdom Metazoa; phylum Chordata; class Chondrichthyes; order Orectolobiformes; family Hemiscylliidae; genus Chiloscyllium; species Chiloscyllium plagiosum. The sequence continues at coordinate 19,425,190 of NW_028270176.1, forward strand.
TGTTGGAACACAGTGATGGGACTGTGTTGGAACACAGTGATGGGACTGTGTTGGAACACAGTGATGGGACTGTGTTGGAACACAGTGATGGGACTGTGTTGGAACACTGTGATGGGACTGTGTTGGAACACTGTGGTGGGACTGTGTTGGAACAGTGTGATGGGACTGTGTTGGAACACAGTGATGGGACTGTGTTGGAACACTGTGATTGGACTGTGTTGCAACACAGTGATGGGACTGTGTTGGAACACTGTGATGGGACTGTATTGGAACACTGTGATGGGACTGTGCTGGAACACTGATGGGACTGTGTTGGAAAACTATGATGGGACTGTGTTGGAACACTGTGATGGGACTGTGTTGCAACAGAGTGATGGACTGTGTTGGAACACTGTGATGGGACTATGTTGGAACACAGTGATGGGACTGTGTTGGAACACTGTGATGGGACTGTGTTGGAACACTGTGATGGGACTGTGTTGGAACACAGCGAGGGAATGTGTTGGAACACAGTGATGGGACTGTGTTGGAACACTGTGATGGGACTGTGTTGGAACACAGTGATGGGACTGTATGGAACACTGTGATGGGACTGTGTTGGAACACTGTCAAGGGACTGTGTTGGAACACTCTGATGGGACTGTGTTGGAACACTGTTATGGGACTGTGTTGAAAGACTGTCAAGGGACTGTCTTGGAAAACTGTGATGGGACTGTGTTGGAACACAGTGATTGGACTGTGTTGGAACACTGTGATGGAACTGTGTTGTAAACAAAGTGATGGGACTGTGTTTGAACACAGTGATGGGACTGTGTTGGAACACTGTGATGGGACTGTGTTGGAACACTGTGATGGGCCTGTGTTGGAACACTGTGATGGGACTGTGTTGGAACACTGTGATGGGACTGTGTTGGAACACTGTGATTGGACTGTGTTGGAACACTGTGATGGGAGTGTGTTGGAACACTGATGGGACTGTGTTGGAAAACTGTGATGGGACTGTGTTGGAACACTGTGATGGGACTGTGTTGGAAAACTGTGATGGGACTGTGTTGGAACACTGTGATGGGACTGTGTTGGAACACTGTGATGGGACTGTGTTGGTACACTGTGATGGGACTGTGTTGGAACACTGTGATGGGACTGTGTTGGAACACAGTCACGGGTCTGTGTTGGAACACTGTGATGGGACTGTGTTGGAACACGATGATGAGACTGTGTTGCAACACAGTGATGGGACTGTGTTAGAACACTGTGATTGGACTGTGTTGGAACACTGTGATGGGACTGTGTTGGAACACTGTGATGGGACTGTGTTGCAACTCAGTGATGGGACTGTGTTGGTCCACTGTGATGGGACTGTGTTGGAACACTGTGATGGGACTGTGTTGTAACACTGTCATGGGACAGTGTTGGAACACTGTGATGGGACTGTGTTGGAACACTGTGATTGGACTGTGTTGGAACACTGCGATGGGACTGTGTTGGAACACTGTGATGGGACTGTGTTGCAACTCAGTGATGGGACTGTGTTGGAACACTGTGATGGGACTGTGTTGGAACACTGTGATGGGACTGTGTTGAAAAACTGTCAAGGGACTGTGTTGGAACACTGTGATGGGACTGTGTTGGAACACTGTGATGGGACTGTGTTGAAAAACTGTCAAGGGACTGTGTTGGAACACTGTGATGGGACTGTGTTGGAACACAGTGATTGGACTGTGTTGGAACACTGTATGGGACTGTGTTGGAACACAGTGATGGGACTGTGTTTGAACACAGTGATGGGACTGTGTTGGAACACTGTGATGGGACTGTGTTGAAAAACTGTCAAGGGACTGTCTTGGAACACTATGATGGGACTGTGTTGGAACACAGTGATTGGACTGTGTTGGAACACTGTGATGGGACTGTGTTGTGAACAAAGTGATGGGACTGTGTTTGAACACAGTGATGGGACTGTGTTGGAACACTGTGATGGGACTTTGTTGGAACACTGTGATGGGCCTGTGTTGGAACACTGTGATGGGACTGTGTTGGAACACTGTGATTGGACTGTGTTGGAACACTGTGATGGGCTAGTGTTGGAACACTGTGATGGGACTGTGTTGGAACACTGTGATGGGACTGTGTTGGAACACTGTGATTGGACTGTGTTGGAACACTGTGATGGGACTGTGTTGGAACACTGTGATGGGACTGTGTTGAAAAACTGTCAAGGGACTGTGTTGGAACACTGTGATGGGACTGTGTTGGAACACAGTGATTGGACTGTGTTGGAACACTGTATGGGACTGTGTTGGAACACAGTGATGGGACTGTGTTTGAACACAGTGATGGGACTGTGTTGGAACACTGTGATGGGACTGTGTTGAAAAACTGTCAAGGGACTGTCTTGGAACACTATGATGGGACTGTGTTGGAACACAGTGATTGGACGGTGTTGGAACACTGTGATGGGACTGTGTTGTGAACAAAGTGATGGGACTGTGTTTGAACACAGTGATGGGACTGTGTTGGAACACTGTGATGGGACTTTGTTGGAACACTGTGATGGGCCTGTGTTGGAACACTGTGATGGGACTGTGTTGGAACACTGTGATTGGACTGTGTTGGAACACTGTGATGGGACTGTGTTGGAACACTGAGATGGGACTGTGTTGGAACACTGATGGGACTGTGTTGGAAAACTGTGATGGAACTGTGTTGGAACACTGTGATGGGACTGTGTTGCAACAGAGTGATGGGACTGTGTTGGAACACTGTGATGGGACTGTGTTGGAACACAGTGATGGGACTGTGTTGGAACACTGTGATGGGACTGTGTTGGTACACTGTGATGGGACTGTGTTGGAACACTGTGATGGGACTGTGTTGGAACACAGTCACGGGACTGTGTTGGAACACTGTGATGGGACTGTGTTGGAACACTGTCATGGGACAGTGTTGGAAAACTGTGATGGGACTGTGTTGGAACACTGTGATGAGACTGTGTTGCAACACAGTGATGGGACTGTGTTGGAACACTGTGATTGGACTGTGTTGGAACACTGTGATGGGACTGTGTTGGAACACTGTGATGGGACTGTGTTGCAACCCAGTGATGGGACTGTGTTGGAACACTGTGATGGGACTGTGTTGGAACACTGTGATGGGACTGTGTTGAAAAACTCTCAAGGGACTGTGTTGGAACACTGTGATGGGACTGTGTTGGAACACTGTGATGGGACTGTGTTGAAAAACTGTCAAGGGACTGTGTTGGAACACTGTGATGGGACTGCGTTTGAGCACAGTGATTGGACTGTGTTGGAACACTGTGATGGGACTGTGTTGGAACACAGTGATGGGACTGTGTTTGAACACAGTGATGGGACTGTGTTGGAACACTGTGATGGGACTGTGTTGGAACACTGTGATGGGACTGTGTTGGAACACAGTGATGGGACTGTGTTTGAACACAGTGATGGGACTGTGTTGGAACACTGTGATGGGACTGTGTTGAAAAACTGTCAAGGGACTGTCTTGGAACACTGTGATGGGACTGTGTTGGAACACAGTGATTGGACTGTGTTGGAAAACTGTGATGGGACTGTGTTGTGAACAAAGTGATGGGACTGTGTTTGAACACAGTGATGGGACTGTGTTGGAACACTGTGATGGGACTTTGTTGGAACACTGTGATGGGCCTGTGTTGGAACACTGTGATGGGACTGTGTTGGAACACTGTGATTGGACTGTGTTGGAACACTGTGATGGGCTAGTGTTGGAACACTGTGATGGGACTGTGTTGGAACACTGTGATGGGACTGTGTTGGAACACTGTGATTGGACTGTGTTGGAACACTGTGATGGGACTGTGTTGGAACACTGTGATGGGACTGTGTTGAAAAACTGTCAAGGGACTGTGTTGGAACACTGTGATGGGACTGTATTGGAACACAGTGATTGGACTGTGTTGGAACACTGTATGGGACTGTGTTGGAACACAGTGATGGGACTGTGTTTGAACACAGTGATGGGACTGTGTTGGAACACTGTGATGGGACTGTGTTGAAAAACTGTCAAGGGACTGTCTTGGAACACTATGATGGGACTGTGTTGGAACACAGTGATTGGACGGTGTTGGAACACTGTGATGGGACTGTGTTGTGAACAAAGTGATGGGACTGTGTTTGAACACAGTGATGGGACTGTGTTGGAACACTGTGATGGGACTTTGTTGGAACACTGTGATGGGCCTGTGTTGGAACACTGTGATGGGACTGTGTTGGAACACTGTGATTGGACTGTGTTGGAACACTGTGATGGGACTGTGTTGGAACACTGAGATGGGACTGTGTTGGAACACTGATGGGACTGTGTTGGAAAACTGTGATGGAACTGTGTTGGAACACTGTGATGGGACTGTGTTGCAACAGAGTGATGGGACTGTGTTGGAACACTGTGATGGGACTGTGTTGGAACACAGTGATGGGACTGTGTTGGAACACTGTGATGGGACTGTGTTGGTACACTGTGATGGGACTGTGTTGGAACACTGTGATGGGACTGTGTTGGAACACAGTCACGGGACTGTGTTGGAACACTGTGATGGGACTGTGTTGGAACACTGTCATGGGACAGTGTTGGAAAACTGTGATGGGACTGTGTTGGAACACTGTGATGAGACTGTGTTGCAACACAGTGATGGGACTGTGTTGGAACACTGTGATTGGACTGTGTTGGAACACTGTGATGGGACTGTGTTGGAACACTGTGATGGGACTGTGTTGCAACCCAGTGATGGGACTGTGTTGGAACACTGTGATGGGACTGTGTTGGAACACTGTGATGGGACTGTGTTGAAAAACTCTCAAGGGACTGTGTTGGAACACTGTGATGGGACTGTGTTGGAACACTGTGATGGGACTGTGTTGAAAAACTGTCAAGGGACTGTGTTGGAACACTGTGATGGGACTGCGTTTGAGCACAGTGATTGGACTGTGTTGGAACACTGTGATGGGACTGTGTTGGAACACAGTGATGGGACTGTGTTTGAACACAGTGATGGGACTGTGTTGGAACACTGTGATGGGACTGTGTTGGAACACTGTGATGGGACTGTGTTGGAACACAGTGATGGGACTGTGTTTGAACACAGTGATGGGACTGTGTTGGAACACTGTGATGGGACTGTGTTGAAAAACTGTCAAGGGACTGTCTTGGAACACTGTGATGGGACTGTGTTGGAACACAGTGATTGGACTGTGTTGGAAAACTGTGATGGGACTGTGTTGTGAACAAAGTGATGGGACTGTGTTTGAACACAGTGATGGGACTGTGTTGGAACACTGTGATGGGACTGTGTTGGAACACTGTGATGGGCTAGTGTTGGAACACTGTGATGGGACTGTGTTGGAACACTGTGATGGGACTGTGTTGGAACACTGTGATTGGACTGTGTTGGAACACTGTGATGGGACTGTGTTGGAACACTGTGATGGGACTGTGTTGGTACACTGTGATGGGACTGTGTTGGAACACTGTGATGGGACTGTGTTGGAACACAGTCACGGGACTGTGTTGGAACACTGTGATGGGACTGTGTTGGAACACTGTCATGGGACAGTGTTGGAACACTGTGATGGGACTGTGTTGGAACACTGTGATGAGACTGTGTTGCAACACAGTGATGGGACTGTGTTGGAACACTGTGATTGGACTGTGTTGGAACACTGTGATGGGACTGTGTTGGAACACTGTGATGGGACTGTGTTGCAACTCAGTGATGGGACTGTGTTGGAACACAGTGATGGGACTGTGTTGGAACACTGTGATGGGACTGTGTTGAAAAACTGTCAAGGGACTGTGTTGGAACACTGTGATGGGACTGTGTTGGAACACTGTGATGGGACTGTGTTGAAAAACTGTCAAGGGACTGTGTTGGAACACTGTGATGGGACTGCGTTTGAGCACACTGATTGGACTGTGTTGGAACACTGTGATGGGACTGTGTTGGAACACAGTGATGGGACTGTGTGTGAACACAGTGATGGGACTGTGTTGGAACACTGTGATGGGACTGTGTTGGAACACTGTGATGGGACTGTGTTGGAACACAGTGATGGGACTGTGTTTGAACACAGTGATGGGACTGTGTTGGAACACTGTGATGGGACTGTGTTGAAAAACTGTCAAGGGACTGTCTTGGAACACTGTGATGAGACTGTGTTGGAACACAGTGATTGGACTGTGTTGGAACACTGTGATGGGACTGTGTTGCGAACAAAGTGATGGGACTGTGTTTGAACACAGTGATGGGACTGTGTTGGAACACTGTGATGGGACTGTGTTGGAACACTGTGATGGGCTAGTGTTGGAACACTGTGATGGGACTGTGTTGGAACACTGTGATGGGACTGTGTTGGAACACTGTGATTGGACTGTGTTGGAACACTGTGATGGGACTGTGTTGGAACACTGAGATGGGACTGTGTTGGAACACTGTGATGGGACTGTGTTGTGAACAAAGTGATGGGACTGTGTTTGAACACAGTGATGGGACTGTGTTGGAACACTGTGATCGGACTGTGTTGGAACACTGTGATGGGCCTGTGTAGGAACACTGTGATTGGACTGTGTTGGAACACTGTGATGGGACTGTGTTGTGAACAAAGTGATGGGACTGTGTTTGAACACAGTGATGGGACTGTGTTGGAACACTGTGATGGGACTGTGTTGGAACACTGTGATGGGACTGTGTTGGAACACTGTGATTGGACTGTGTTGGAACACTGTGATGGGACTGTGTTGGAACACTGAGATGGGACTGTGTTGGAACACTGATGGGACTGTGTTGGAAAACTGTTATGGGACTGTGTTGGAACACTGTGATGGGACTGTGTTGCAACAGAGTGATGGGACTGTGTTGGAACACTGTGATGGGACTGTGTTGGAACACAGTGATGGGACTGTGGTGGAACACTGTGATGGGACTGTGTTGGTACACTGTGATGGGACTGTGTTGGAACACTGTGATGGGACTGTGTTGGAACACAGTCACGGGACTGTGTTGGATCACTGTGATGGGACTGTGTTGGAACACTGTCATGGGACAGTGTTGGAACACTGTGATGGGACTGTGTTGGAACACTGTGATGAGACTGTGTTGCAACACAGTGATGGGACTGTGTTGGAACACTGTGATTGGACTGTGTTGGAACACTGTGATGGGACTGTTTTGCAACTAAGTGATGGGACTATGTTGGAACACTGTGATGGGACTGTGTTGGAACACAGTCACGGGACTGTGTTGGATCACTGTGATGGGACTGTGTTGGAACACTGTCATGGGACAGTGTTGGAACACTGTGATGGGACTGTGTTGGAACACTGTGATGAGACTGTGTTGCAACACAGTGATGGGACTGTGTTGGAACACTGTGATTGGACTGTGTTGGAACACTGTGATGGGACTGTTTTGCAACTAAGTGATGGGACTATGTTGGAACACTGTGATGGGACTGTGTTGGAACACTGTGATGGGACTGTGTTGAAAAACTGTCAAGGGACTCTGTTGGAACACTGTGATGGGACTGTGTTGGAACACTGTGATGGGACTGTGTTGAAAAACTGACAAGGGACTGTGTTGGAACACTGTGATGGGACTGTGTTGGAACACAGTGATTGGACTGTGTTGGAACACTGTGATGGGACTGTGTTGGAACACAGTGATGGGACTGTGTTTGAACACAGTGATGGGACTGTGTTGGAACACTGTGATGGGACTGTGTTGGAACACTGTGATGGGACTGTGTTGGAACACTGTGATGGGACTGTGTTGCAACAGAGTGATGGGACTGTGTTGGAACACTGTGATGGGACTGTGTTGGAACACAGTGATGGGACTGTGTTGGAACACTGTGATGGGACTGTGTTGGTACACTGTGATGGGAGTGTGTTGGAACACTGTGATGGGACTGTGTTGGTACACTGTGATGGGACTGTGTTGGAACACTGTGATGGGACTGTGTTGGAACACTGTCATGGGACAGTGTTGGAACACTGTGATGGGACTGTGTTGGAACACTGTGGTGAGACTGTGTTGCAACACAGTGATGGGACTGTGTTGGAACACTGTGATGGGACTGTGTTGGAACACTGATGGAACTGTGTTGGAAAACTGTGATGGGACTGTGTTGGAACACTGTGATGGGACTGTGTTGCAACAGAGTCATGGGACTGTGTTGGAACACTGTGATGGGACTGTGTTGGAACACTGTGATGGGACTGTGTTGGAACAATGAGATGGGACTGTGTTGGAACACTGTGATGGGACTGTGTTGGAACGCTGTCATTTGACTGTGTTCGAACACTGTGATGGGACTGTGTTGGAACACTGTCAAGGGACTGTGTTGGAACACTGTGATGGGACTGTGTTGGAACACTGTGTTAGAACACTGTGATGGGTGTGTGTTGGAACAATGTGATGGGACTGTTTTGGAACACAGTGATGGGACTGTGTTGGAACACTGAGATGGGACTGTGTTGGAACGCTGTCATGGGACTGTGTTCGAACACTGTGATGGGACTGTGTTGGAACACTGATGAGACTGTTTTGCAACACAGTGATGGGACTTTGTTGGAACACTGTGATGGGACTGTGTTGGAACACTGTGATGGGACTGTATTGGAACACTGTGATGGGACTGTGTTGGACACAGTGATTGGACTGTGTTGGAACACTGTGATGGGACTGTGTTGGAACACTGTGATTGGACTGTGTTGGACACAGTGATGGGACTGTGTTGGAACACTGTGATGGGACTGTATTGGAACACAGTGATATGACTGTGTTGGAACACTGTCATGGGACTGTGTTGGAACACAGTTACGGGACTGAGTTGGAACACTGTGATGGGACTGTGTTGGAACACTGTGATGGGACTGTGTTGGAACACAGTGATTGGACTGTGTTGGAACACTGTGATGGGACTGTGTTGGAACACAGTGATGCGACTGAGTTTGAACACAGTGATGGGACTGTGTTGGAACACTGTGATGGGACTGTGTTGGAACACTGTGATGGGACTGTGTTGGAACACTGTGTTGATACTGTGTTGGAACACAGTGATGGGACTGTGTTGGAACACTGTGATTGGACTGTGTTGCAACACAGAGATGGGACTGTGTTGGAACACTGTGATGGGACTGTGTTGGTACACTGTGATGGGAGTGTGTTGGAACACTGTGATGGGACTGTGTTGGAACACAGTTACGGGACTGAGTTGGAACACTGTGATGGGACTGTGTTGGAACACTGTCATGGGACAGTGTTGGAACACTGTGATGGGACTGTGTTGGAACACTGTGGTGAGACTGTGTTGCAACACAGTGATGGGACTGTGTTGGAACACTGTGATTGGACTATGTTGGAACACTGTGAAGGGACTGTGTTGGAACACTGTGATGGGACTGTGTTGCAACTCAGTGATGGGATTTTGTTGGAACACTGTGATGGGACTGTGTTGGAACACTGTGATGGGACTGTGTTGAAAAACTGTCAAGGGACTGTGTTGGAACACTGTGATGGGACTGTGTTGGAACACTGTGATGGGACTGTGTTGAAAAACTGTCAAGGGACTGTATTGGAACACTGTGATGGAACTGTGTTGGAACACAGTGATTGGACTGTGTTTGAACACAGTGATGGGACTGTGTTGGAACACTGTGATGGGACTGTGTTGGAACACTGTGATGGGACTGTGTTGGAACACTGTGATGGGACTGTGTTGAAAAACTGTCAAGGGACTGTGTTGGAACACTGTGATGGGACTGTGTTGGAACACTGTGATGGGACTGTGTTGAAAAACTGTCAAGGGACTGTGTTGGAACACTGTGATGGGACTGTGTTGGAACACAGTGATTGGACTGTGTTGGAACACTGTGATGGGACTGTGTTGGAACACTGTGATGGGACTGTGTTGGAACACTGTGATGGGCCTGTGTTGGGACACTGTGATGGGACTGTGTTGGAACACGGTGATGGGACTGTGTTGGAACACTGTGATTGGACTGTGTTGGAACACTGTGATGGGACTGTGTTGGAACACTGAGATGGGACTGTGTTGGAACACTGTTGGAACTGTGTTGGAAAACTGTGATGGGACTGTGTTGGAACACTGTGATGGGACTGTGTTGCAACAGAGTCATGGGACTGTGTTGGAACACTGTGATGGGACTGTGTTGGAACACTGTGATGGGACTGTGTTGGAACAATGAGATGGGACTGTGTTGGAACACTGTGATGGGACTGTGTTGGAACGCTGTCATGCGACTGTGTTCGAACACTGTGATGGGACTGTGTTGGAACACTGTCAAGGGACTGTGTTGGAACACTGTGATGGGACTGTGTTGGAACACAGTGATTGGACTGTGTTGGAACACAGTGATGGGACTGTGTTGGAACACAGTGATGGGACTGTGTTTGAACACAGTGATGGGACTGTGTTGGAACACTGTGATGGGACTGTGTTGGAACACTGTGATGGGACTGTGTTGAAAAACTGTCAAGGGACTGTGTTGGAACACTGTGATGGGACTGTGTTGGAACACAGTGATTGGACTGTGTTGGAACACTGTATGGGACTGTGTTGAAAAACTGTCAAGGGACTGTGTTGGAACACTGTGATGGGACTGTGTTGGAACACTGTGATGGGACTGTGTTGAAAAACTGTCAAGGGACTGTGTTGGAACACTGTGATGGGACTGTGTTGGAACACAGTGATTGGACTGTGTTGGAACACTGTGATGGGACTGTGTTGGAACACTGTGATGGGACTGTGTTGGAACACTGTGATGGGCCTGTGTTGGGACACTGTGATGGGACTGTGTTGGAACACTGTGATGGGACTGTGTTGGAACACTGTGATTGGACTGTGTTGGAACACTGTGATGGGACTGTGTTGGAACACTGAGATGGGACTGTGTTGGAACACTGATGGAACTGTGTTGGAAAACTGTGATGGGACTGTGTTGGAACACTGTGATGGGACTGTGTTGCAACAGAGTCATGGGACTGTGTTGGAACACTGTGATGGGACTGTGTTGGAACACTGTGATGGGACTGTGTTGGAACAATGAGATGGGACTGTGTTGGAACACTGTGATGGGACTGTGTTGGAACGCTGTCATGCGACTGTGTTCGAACACTGTGATGGGACTGTGTTGGAACACTGTCAAGGGACTGTGTTGGAACACTGTGATGGGACTGTGTTGGAACACTGTGTTAGAACACTGTGATGGGAGTGTGTTGGAACAATGTGATGGGACTGTTTTGGAACACAGTGATGGGACTGTGTTGGAACACTGAGATGGGACTGTGTTGGAACGCTGTCATGGGACTGTGTTCGAACACTGTGATGGGACTGTGTTGGAACACTGATGAGACTGTTTTGCAACACAGTGATGGGACTTTGTTGGAACACTGTGATGGGACTGTGTTGGAACACTGTGATGGGACTGTATTGGAACACTGTGATGGGACTGTGTTGGACACAGTGATTGGACTGTGTTGGAACACTGTGATGGGACTGTGTTGGAACACTGTGATTGGACTGTGTTGGACACAGTGATGGGACTGTGTTGGAACACTGTGATGGGACTGTATTGGAACACAGTGATATGACTGTGTTGGAACACTGTCATGGGACTGTGTTGGAACACTGTGATGGGACTGTGTTTGAAAAGAGTGATGGGACTGTGTTGGAACACTGTGATGGGACTGTGTTGGAACACTGTGATGGGCCTGTGTTGGAACACTGTGATGGGACTGTGTTGGAACACTGTGATGGGACTGTGTTGGAACACTGTGATTGGACTGTGTTGGAACACTGTGATGGGACTGTGTTGGAACACTGAGATGGGACTGTGTTGGAACACTGATGGGACTGTGTTGGAAAACTGTGATGGGACTGTGTTGGAACACTGTGATGGGACTGTGTTGCAACAGAGTGATGGGACTGTGTTGGAACACTGTGATGGGACTGTGTTGGAACACAGTGATGGGACTGTGTTGGAACACTGTGATGGGACTGTGTTGGTACACTGTGATGGGACTGTGTTGGAACACTGTGATGGGACTGTGTTGGAACACAGTCACGGGACTGTGTTGGAACACTGTGATGGGACTGTGTTGGAACACTGTGATGGGACTGTGTTGGAACACTGTGATGGGACTGTGTTGGAACACTGTGATGAGACTGTGTTGCAACACAGTGATGGGACTGTGTTGGAACACTGTGATTGGACTGTGTTGGAACACTGTGATGGGACTGTGTAGGAACACAGTGATGGGACTGTGTTGCAACTCAGTGATGGGACTGTGTTGGAACACTGTGATGGGACTGTGTTGGAACACTGTGATGGGACTGTGTTGAAAAACTGTCAAGGGACTGTGTTGGAACACTGTGATGGGACTGTGTTGGAACACTGTGATGGGACTGTGTTGAAAAACTGTGATGGGACTGTGTTGGAACACTGTGATGGGACTGTGTTGGAACACAGTGATTGGACTGTGTTGGAACACTGTGATGGGACTGTGTTGGAACACAGTGATGCGACTGAGTTTGAACACAGTGATGGGACTGTGTTGGAACACTGCGATGGGACTGTGTTGGAACACTGTGATGGGACTGTGTTGGAACACTGTGTTGATACTGTGTTGGAACACAGTGATGGGACTGTGTTGGAACACTGTGATTGGACTGTGTTGCAACACAGAGATGGGACTGTGTTGGAACACTGTGATGGGACTGTGTTGGTACACTGTGATGGGAGTGTGTTGGAACACTGTGATGGGACTGTGTTGGAACACAGTTACGGGACTGTGTTGGAACACTGTGATGGGACTGTGTTGGAACACTGTCATGGGACAGTGTTGGAACACTGTGATGGGACTGTGTTGGAACACTGTGGTGAGACTGTGTTGCAACACAGTGATGGGACTGTGTTGGAACACTGTGATTGGACTGTGTTGGAACACTGTGATGGGACTGTGTTGGAACACTGTGATGGGACTGTGTTGCAACTCAGTGATGGGATTTTGTTGGAACACTGTGATGGGACTGTGTTGGAACACTGTGATGGGACTGAGTTTGAACACAGTGATGGGACTGTGTTGGAACACTGTGATGGGACTGTGTTGGAACACTGTGATGGGACTGTGTTGGAACACTGTGTTGATACTGTGTTGGAACACAGTGATGCGACTGAGTTTGAACACAGTGATGGGACTGTGTTGGAACACTGTGATGGGACTGTGTTGGAACACTGTGATGGGACTGTGTTGGAACACTGTGTTGATACTGTGTTGGAACACAGTGATGGGACTGTGTTGGAACACTGTGATTGGACTGTGTTGCAACACAGAGATGGGACTGTGTTGGAACACTGTGATGGGACTGTGTTGGTACACTGTGATGGGAGTGTGTTGGAACACTGTGATGGGACTGTGTTGGAACACAGTTACGGGACTGAGTTGGAACACTGTGATGGGACTGTGTTGGAACACTGTCATGGGACAGTGTTGGAACACTGTGATGGGACTGTGTTGGAACACTGTGGTGAGACTGTGTTGCAACACAGTGATGGGACTGTGTTGGAACACTGTGATTGGACTATGTTGGAACACTGTGATGGGACTGTGTTGGAACACTGTGATGGGACTGTGTTGCAACTCAGTGATGGGACTGTGTTGGAACACTGTGATGGGACTGTGTTGGAACACTGTGATGGGACTGTGTTGAAAAACTGTCAAGGGACTGTGTTGGAACACTGTGATGGGACTGTGTTGGAACACTGTGATGGGACTGTGTTGAAAAACTGTGATGGGACTGTGTTGGAACACTGTGATGGGACTGTGTTGGAACACAGTGATTGGACTGTGTTGGAACACAGTGATGGGACTGTGTTGGAACACTGTGATGGGACTGTGTTGCAACAGAGTGATGGGACTGTGTTGGAACACTGTGATGGGACTGTGTTGGAACACAGTGATGGGACTGTGTTGGAACACTGTGATGGGACTGTGTTGGTACACTGTGATGGGACTGTGTTGGAACACTGTGATGGGACTGTGTTGGAACACAGTCACGGGACTGTGTTGGAACACTGTGATGGGACTGTGTTGGAACACTGAGATGGGACTGTGTTGGAACACTGATGGGACTGTGTTGGAAAACTGTGATGGGACTGTGTTGGAACACTGTGATGGGACTGTGTTGCAACAGAGTGATGGGACTGTGTTGGAACACTGTGATGGGACTGTGTTGGAACACAGTGATGGGACTGTGTTGGAACACTGTGATGGGACTGTGTTGGTACACTGTGATGGGACTGTGTTGGAACACTGTGATGGGACTGTGTTGGAGCACAGTCACGGGACTGTGTTGGAACACTGTGATGGGACTGTGTTGGAACACTGTGATGGGACTGTGTTGGAACACTGTGATGGGACTGTGTTGGAACACTGTGATGAGACTGTGTTGCAACACAGTGATGGGACTGTGTTGGAACACTGTGATTGGACTGTGTTGGAACACTGTGATGGGACTGTGTAGGAACACTGTGATGGGACTGTGTTGCAACTCAGTGATGGGACTGTGTTGGAACACTGTGATGGGACTGTGTTGGAACACTGTGATGGGACTGTGTTGAAAAACTGTCAAGGGACTGTGTTGGAACACTGTGATGGGACTGTGTTGGAACACTGTGATGGGACTGTGTTGAAAAACTGTGATGGGACTGTGTTGGAACACTGTGATGGGACTGTGTTGGAACACAGTGATTGGACTGTGTTGGAACACTGTGATGGGACTGTGTTGGAACACAGTGATGCGACTGAGTTTGAACACAGTGATGGGACTGTGTTGGAACACTGCGATGGGACTGTGTTGGAACACTGTGATGGGACTGTGTTGGAACACTGTGTTGATACTGTGTTGGAACACAGTGATGGGACTGTGTTGGAACACTGTGATTGGACTGTGTTGCAACACAGAGATGGGACTGTGTTGGAACACTGTGATGGGACTGTGTTGGTACACTGTGATGGGAGTGTGTTGGAACACTGTGATGGGACTGTGTTGGAACACAGTTACGGGACTGTGTTGGAACACTGTGATGGGACTGTGTTGGAACACTGTCATGGGACAGTGTTGGAACACTGTGATGGGACTGTGTTGGAACACTGTGGTGAGACTGTGTTGCAACACAGTGATGGGACTGTGTTGGAACACTGTGATTGGACTGTGTTGGAACACTGTGATGGGACTGTGTTGGAACACTGTGATGGGACTGTGTTGCAACTCAGTGATGGGATTTTGTTGGAACACTATGATGGGACTGTGTTGGAACACTGTGATGGGACTGAGTTTGAACACAGTGATGGGACTGTGTTGGAACACTGTGATGGGACTGTGTTGGAACACTGTGATGGGACTGTGTTGGAACACTGTGTTGATACTGTGTTGGAACACAGTGATGCGACTGAGTTTGAACACAGTGATGGGACTGTGTTGGAACACTGTGATGGGACTGTGTTGGAACACTGTGATGGGACTGTGTTGGAACACTGTGTTGATACTGTGTTGGAACACAGTGATGGGACTGTGTTGGAACACTGTGATTGGACTGTGTTGCAACACAGAGATGGGACTGTGTTGGAACACTGTGATGGGACTGTGTTGGTACACTGTGATGGGAGTGTGTTGGAACACTGTGATGGGACTGTGTTGGAACACAGTTACGGGACTGAGTTGGAACACTGTGATGGGACTGTGTTGGAACACTGTCATGGGACAGTGTTGGAACACTGTGATGGGACTGTGTTGGAACACTGTGGTGAGACTGTGTTGCAACACAGTGATGGGACTGTGTTGGAACACTGTGATTGGACTATGTTGGAACACTGTGATGGGACTGTGTTGGAACACTGTGATGGGACTGTGTTGCAACTCAGTGATGGGATTTTGTTGGAACACTGTGATGGGACTGTGTTGGAACACTGTGATGGGACTGTGTTGAAAAACTGTCAAGGGACTGTGTTGGAACACTGTGATGGGACTGTGTTGGAACACTGTGATGGGACTGTGTTGAAAAACTGTCAAGGGACTGTATTGGAACACTGTGATGGAACTGTGTTGGAACACAGTGATTGGACTGTGTTGGAACACAGTGATGGGACTGTGTTGGAACACAGTGATGGGACTGTGTTTGAACACAGTGATGGGACTGTGTTGGAACACTGTGATGGGACTGTGTTGGAACACAGTGATGGGACTGTGTTTGAACACTGTGATGGGACTGTGTTGAAAAACTGTCAAGGGACTGTGTTGGAACACTGTGATGGGAATGTGTTGGAACACTGTGATGGGACTGTGTTGAAAAACTGTCAAGGGACTGTGTTGGAACACTGTGATGGGACTGTGTTGGAACACAGTGATTGGACTGTGTTGGAACACTGTGATGGGACTGTGTTGGAACACTGTGATGGGACTGTGTTGGAACACTGTGATGGGCCTGTGTTGGGACACTGTGATGGGACTGTGTTGGAACACTGTGATGGGACTGTGTTGGAACACTGTGATTGGACTGTGTTGGAACACTGTGATGGGACTGTGTTGGAACACTGAGATGGGACTGTGTTGGAACACTGTTGGAACTGTGTTGGAAAACTGTGATGGGACTGTGTTGGAACACTGTGATGGGACTGTGTTGCAACAGAGTCATGCGACTGTGTTGGAACACTGTGATGGGACTGTGTTGGAACACTGTGATGGGACTGTGTTGGAACAATGAGATGGGACTGTGTTGGAACACTGTGATGGGACTGTGTTGGAACGCTGTCATGCGACTGTGTTGGAACACTGTGATGGGACTGTGTTGGAACACTGTCAAGGGACTGTGTTGGAACACTGTGATGGGACTGTGTTGGAACACAGTGATTGGACTGTGTTGGAACACAGTGATGGGACTGTGTTGGAACACAGTGATGGGACTGTGTTTGAACACAGTGATGGGACTGTGTTGGAACACTGTGATGGGACTGTGTTGGAACACTGTGATGGGACTGTGTTGAAAAACTGTCAAGGGACTGTGTTGGAACACTGTGATGGGACTGTGTTGGAACACAGTGATTGGACTGTGTTGGAACACTGTATGGGACTGTGTTGAAAAACTGTCAAGGGACTGTGTTGGAACACTGTGATGGGACTGTGTTGGAACACTGTGATGGGACTGTGTTGAAAAACTGTCAAGGGACTGTGTTGGAACACTGTGATGGGACTGTGTTGGAACACAGTGATTGGACTGTGTTGGAACACTGTGATGGGACTGTGTTGGAACACTGTGATGGGACTGTGTTGGAACACTGTGATGGGCCTGTGTTGGGACACTGTGATGGGACTGTGTTGGAACACTGTGATGGGACTGTGTTGGAACACTGTGATTGGACTGTGTTGGAACACTGTGATGGGACTGTGTTGGAACACTGAGATGGGACTCTGTTGGAACACTGATGGAACTGTGTTGGAAAACTGTGATGGGACTGTGTTGGAACACTGTGATGGGACTGTGTTGCAACAGAGTCATGGGACTGTGTTGGAACACTGTGATGGGACTGTGTTGGAACACTGTGATGGGACTGTGTTGGAACAATGAGATGGGACTGTGTTGGAACACTGTGATGGGACTGTGTTGGAACGCTGTCATGCGACTGTGTTCGAACACTGTGATGGGACTGTGTTGGAACACTGTCAAGGGACTGTGTTGGAACACTGTGATGGGACTGTGTTGGAACACTGTGTTAGAACACTGTGATGGGAGTGTGTTGGAACAATGTGATGGGACTGTTTTGGAACACAGTGATGGGACTGTGTTGGAACACTGAGATGGGACTGTGTTGGAACGCTGTCATGGGACTGTGTTCGAACACTGTGATGGGACTGTGTTGGAACACTGATGAGACTGTTTTGCAACACAGTGATGGGACTTTGTTGGAACACTGTGATGGGACTGTGTTGGAACACTGTGATGGGACTGTATTGGAACACTGTGATGGGACTGTGTTGGACACAGTGATTGGACTGTGTTGGAACACTGTGATGGGACTGTGTTGGAACACTGTGATTGGACTGTGTTGGACAGAGTGATGGGACTGTGTTGGAACACTGTGATGGGACTGTATTGGAACACAGTGATATGACTGTGTTGGAACACTGTCATGGGACTGTGTTGGAACACTGTGATGGGACTGTGTTTGAAAAGAGTGATGGGACTGTGTTGGAACACTGTGATGGGACTGTGTTGGAACACTGTGATGGGCCTGTGTTGGAACACTGTGATGGGACTGTGTTGGAACACTGTGATGGGACTGTGTTGGAACACTGTGATTGGACTGTGTTGGAACACTGTGATGGGACTGTGTTGGAACACTGAGATGGGACTGTGTTGGAACACTGATGGGACTGTGTTGGAAAACTGTGATGGGACTGTGTTGGAACACTGTGATGGGACTGTGTTGCAACAGAGTGATGGGACTGTGTTGGAACACTGTGATGGGACTGTGTTGGAACACAGTGATGGGACTGTGTTGGAACACTGTGATGGGACTGTGTTGGTACACTGTGATGGGACTGTGTTGGAACACTGTGATGGGACTGTGTTGGAACACAGTCACGGGACTGTGTTGGAACACTGTGATGGGACTGTGTTGGAACACTGTGATGGGACTGTGTTGGAACACTGTGATGGGACTGTGTTGGAACACTGTGATGAGACTGTGTTGCAACACAGTGATGGGACTGTGTTGGAACACTGTGATTGGACTGTGTTGGAACACTGTGATGGGACTGTGTAGGAACACTGTGATGGGACTGTGTTGCAACTCAGTGATGGGACTGTGTTGGAACACTCTGATGGGACTGTGTTGGAACACTGTGATGGGACTGTGTTGAAAAACTGTCAAGGGACTGTGTTGGAACACTGTGATGGGACTGTGTTGGAACACTGTGATGGGACTGTGTTGAAAAACTGTGATGGGACTGTGTTGGAACACTGTGATGGGACTGTGTTGGAACACAGTGATTGGACTGTGTTGGAACACTGTGATGGGACTGTGTTGGAACACAGTGATGCGACTGAGTTTGAACACAGTGATGGGACTGTGTTGGAACACTGCGATGGGACTGTGTTGGAACACTGTGATGGGACTGTGTTGGAACACTGTGTTGATACTGTGTTGGAACACAGTGATGGGACTGTGTTGGAACACTGTGATTGGACTGTGTTGCAACACAGAGATGGGACTGTGTTGGAACACTGTGATGGGACTGTGTTGGTACACTGTGATGGGAGTGTGTTGGAACACTGTGATGGGACTGTGTTGGAACACAGTTACGGGACTGTGTTGGAACACTGTGATGGGACTGTGTTGGAACACTGTCATGGGACAGTGTTGGAACACTGTGATGGGACTGTGTTGGAACACTGTGGTGAGACTGTGTTGCAACACAGTGATGGGACTGTGTTGGAACACTGTGATTGGACTGTGTTGGAACACTGTGATGGGACTGTGTTGGAACACTGTGATGGGACTGTGTTGCAACTCAGTGATGGGATTTTGTTGGAACACTGTGATGGGACTGTGTTGGAACACTGTGATGGGACTGTGTTGAAAAACTGTCAAGGGACTGTGTTGGAACACTGTGATGGGACTGTGTTGGAACACTGTGATGGGACTGTGTTGAAAAACTGTCAAGGGACTGTATTGGAACACTGTGATGGGACTGTGTTGGAACACAGTGATTGGACTGTGTTGGAACACAGTGATGGGACTGTGTTGGAACACAGTGATGGGACTGTGTTTGAACACAGTGATGGGACTGTGTTGGAACACTGTGATGGGACTGTGTTGGAACACTGTGATGGGACTGTGTTGGAACACTGTGATGGGACTGTGTTGAAAAACTGTCAAGGGACTGTGTTGGAACACTGTGATGGGACTGTGTTTGAACACTGTGATGGGACTGTGTTGAAAAACTGTCAAGGGACTGTGTTGGAACACTGTGATGGGACTGTGTTGGAACAAAGTGATTGGACTGTGTTGGAATACTGTGATGGGACTGTGTTGGAACACTGTGATGGGACTGTGTTGGAACACTGTGATGGGCCTGTGTTGGGACACTGTGATGGGACTGTGTTGGAACACTGTGATGGGACTGTGTTGGAACACTGTGATTGGACTGTGTTGGAACACTGTGATGGGACTGTGTTGGAACACTGAGATGGGACTGTGTTGGAACACTGTTGGAACTGTGTTGGAAAACTGTGATGGGACTGTGTTGGAACACTGTGATGGGACTGTGTTGCAACAGAGTCATGGGACTGTGTTGGAACACTGTGATGGGACTGTGTTGGAACACTGTGATGGGACTGTGTTGGAACAATGAGATGGGACTGTGTTGGAACACTGTGATGGGACTGTGTTGGAACGCTGTCATGCGACTGTGTTCGAACACTGTGATGGGACTGTGTTGGAACACTGTCAAGGGACTGTGTTGGAACACTGTGATGGGACTGTGTTGGAACACTGTGTTAGAACACTGTGATGGGACTGTGTTGGAACAATGTGATGGGACTGTTTTGGAACACAGTGATGGGACTATGTTGGAACACTGAGATGGGACTGTGTTGGAACGCTGTCATGGGACTGTGTTCGAACACTGTGATGGGACTGTGTTGGAACACTGATGAGACTGTTTTGCAACACAGTGATGGGACTTTGTTGGAACACTGTGATGGGACTGTGTTGGAACACTGTGATGGGACTGTATTGGAACACTGTGATGGGACTGTGTTGGACACAGTGATGGGACTGTGTTGGAACACTGTGATGGGACTGTGTTGGAACACTGTGATTGGACTGTGTTGGACACAGTGATGGGACTGTGTTGGAACACTGTGATGGGACTGTATTGGAACACAGTGATATGACTGTGTTGGAACACTGTCATGGGACTGTGTTGGAACACTGTGATGGGACTGTGTTTGAACACAGTGATGGGACTGTGTTGGAACACTGTGATGGGACTGTGTTGGAACACTGTGATGGGCCTGTGTTGGAACACTGTGATGGGACTGTGTTGGAACACTGTGATGGGACTGTGTTGGAACACTGTGATTGGACTGTGTTGGAACACTGTGATGGGACTGTGTTGGAACACTGAGATGGGACTGTGTTGGAACACTGATGGGACTGTGTTGGAAAACTGTGATGGGACTGTGTTGGAACACTGTGATGGGACTGTGTTGCAACAGAGTGATGGGACTGTGTTGGAACACTGTGATGGGACTGTGTTGGAACACAGTGATGGGACTGTGTTGGAACACTGTGATGGGACTGTGTTGGTACACTGTGATGGGACTGTGTTGGAACACTGTGATGGGACTGTGTTGGAACACAGTCACGGGACTGTGTTGGAACACTGTGATGGGACTGTGTTGGAACACTGTGATGGGACTGTGTTGGAACACTGTAATGGGACTGTGTTGGAACACTGTGATGAGACTGTGTTGCAACACAGTGATGGGACTGTGTTGGAACACTGTGATTGGACTGTGTTGGAACACTGTGATGGGACTGTGTAGGAACACTGTGATGGGACTGTGTTGCAACTCAGTGATGGGACTGTGTTGGAACACTGTGATGGGACTGTGTTGGAACACTGTGATGGGACTGTGTTGAAAAACTGTCAAGGGACTGTGTTGGAACACTGTGATGGGACTGTGTTGGAACACTGTGATGGGACTGTGTTGAAAAACTGTCAAGGGACTGTGTTGGAACACTGTGATGGGACTGTGTTGGAACACAGTGATTGGACTGTGTTGGAACACTGTGATGGGACTGTGTTGGAACACAGTGATGCGACTGAGTTTGAACACAGTGATGGGACTGTGTTGGAACACTGTGATGGGACTGTTTTGGAACACTGTGATGGGACTGTGTTGGAACACTGTGGTGAGACTGTGTTGCAACACAGTGATGGGACTGTGTTGGAACACTGTGATTGGACTGTGTTGCAACACAGAGATGGGACTGTGTTGGAACACTGTGATGGGACTGTGTTGGAACACTGTGATGGGACTGTGTTGGAACACTGTGATGGGACTGTGTTGCAACAGAGTGATGGGACTGTGTTGGAACACTGTGATGGGACTGTGTTGGAACACTGTGATGGGACTGTGTTGAAAAACTGTCAAGGGACTGTGTTGGAACACTGTGATGGGACTGTGTTGGAACACAGTGACGGGACTGTGTTGGAACACTGTGATGGGACTGTGCTGGAACACAGTGACGGGACTGTGTTGGAACACTGTGATTGGACTGTGTTGGAACACTGTCATGGGACAGTGTTGGAACACTGTGATGGGACTGTGTTGGAACACTGTGATGGGACTGTGTTGCAACACAGTGATGGGACTGTGTTGGAACACTGTGATGGGACTGTGTTGGAACACTGCGATGGGACTGTGTTGGAACACTGTGATGGGACTATGTTGCAACACAGTGATGGGACTGTGTTGGAACACTGTGATGGGACTGTGTTGGAACACTGTGATGGGACTGTGTTGAAAAACTGTCAAGGGAATGTGTTGGGACACAGTGATGGGACTGTGTTGGAACACAGTGATTGGACTGTGTTGGAACACTGTGATGGGACTGTGTTGGAACACAGTGATGGGACTGTGTTTGAACACAGTGATGGGACTGTGTTGGAACACTGTGATGGGACTGTGTTGGAACACAGCGATGGGACTGTAGTGGAACATAGTGATATGACTGTGTTGGAACACTGTCAAGGGACTGTGTTGGAACACAGTGATGGGACTGTGTTGGAACACTGTGATGGGACTGTGTTGGAACACTGTGATGGGACTGTGTTGGAACACAGTGACGGGTCTGTGTTGGAACACTGTGATTGGACTGGGTTGGAACACTGTCATGGGACAGTGTTGGAACACTGTGATGGGACTGTGTTGGAACACTGTGATGAGACTGTGTTGCAACACAGTGATGGGACAGTGTTGGAACACTGTGATGGGACTGTGTTGGAGCACTGCGATGGGACTGTGTTGGAACACTGTGATGGGACTGTGTTGCAACACAGTGATGGGACTGTGTTGGAACACTGTGATGGGACTGTGTTGGAACACTGTGATGGGACTGTGTTGAAAAACTGTCAAGGGACTGTGTTGGGACACAGTGATGGGAGTGTGTTGGAACACAGTGATTGGACTGTGTTGGAACACTGTGATGGGACAGTGTTGGAACACAGTGATGGGACTGTGTTTGAACACAGTGATGGGACTGTGTTGGAACACTGTGATGGGACTGTGTTGGAACACTGTGATGGGACTGTATTGGAACACTGTGATATGACTGTGTTGGAACACTGCTATGGGACTGTGTTGGAACACTGTCAAGGGACTGTGTTGGAACATAGTGATGGGACTGTGTTGGAACACTGTGATGGGACTGTGTTGGAACACTGTGATGGGACTGTGTTGGAACACTGTGATGGGAATGTGTCGGAACACTGTGATGGGACTGTGTTGGAACACAGTGATGGGACTGTGTTGGAACACTGTGATTGGACTGTGTTGCAACATAGTGATGGGACTGTGTTGGAACACTGTGATGGGACTGTGTTGGAACACTGAGATGGGACTGTATTGGAAAACTGTGATGGGACTGTGTTGGAACACAGTTATGGGACTGTGTTGCAACAGAGTGATGGGACTGTGTTGGAACACTGTGATGGGACTGTGTTGGTACACAGTGATGGGACTGTGTTGGAACACAGTGATGGGACTGTGTTGGAACACTGTGATGGGACTGTGTTGGAACACTCTGATGGGACTGTGTTGGAACACTGTGATGGGACTGTGTTGGAACACAGTGATGGGACTGTGTTGGAACACTGTGATTGGACTGTGTTGCAACATAGTGATGGGACTGTGTTGGAACACTGTGATGGGACTGTGTTGGAACACTGTGATGGGAATGTGTTGGAACGCTGTCATGGGACTGTGTTCGAACACTGTGATGGGACTGTGTTGGAAAACTGTCAAGGGACTGTGTTGGAACACTGTGATGGGACTGTGTTGGAACACTGTGTTAGAACACTGTGATGGGACTGTGTTGGAACACTGTGATGGGACTGTTTTGGAACACAGTGATGGGACTGTGTTGCAACACTGAGATGGGACTGTGTTGGAACGATGTCATGGGACTGTGTTCGAACACTGTGATGGGACTGTGTTGGAACACTGATGAGACTGTTTTGCAACACAGTGATGGGACTTTGTTTGAACACTGTGATGGGACTGTGTTGGAACACTGATGAGACTGTTTTGCAACACAGTGATGGGACTTTGTTTGAACACTGTGATGGGACTGTGTTGGAACACTGTGATGGGAATGTGTTGGAACACTGTGATGGGACTGTGTTGGACACAGTGATGGGACTGTGTTGGAACACTGTGATGGGACTGTGTTGGAACACTGTGATGGGACTGTGTTGGAACACTGTCAAGGGACTGTGTTGGAACACTGTGATGGGACTGTGTTGGAACACAGTGATGGGACTGTGTTGGAACACTGTGATGGGACTGTGTTGGAACACTGTGATGGGACTGTGTTGCAACACTGTGATGGGACTGTATTGGAACACAGTGATGGGACTGTGTTGGAACACTGTCATGGGACTGTGTTGGAACACTGTGATGGGACTGTGTTGCAACACAGTGATGGGACTGTGTTGGAACACTGTGATGGGACTGTGTTGGAACACTGTGATGGGACTGTGTTGAAAAACTGTCAAGGGACTGTGTTGGGACACAGTGATGGGAGTGTGTTGGAACACAGTGATTGGACTGTGTTGGAACACTGTGATGGGACAGTGTTGGAACACAGTGATGGGACTGTGTTTGAACACAGTGATGGGACTGTGTTGGAACACTGTGATGGGACTGTGTTGGAACACTGTGATGGGACTGTATTGGAACAATGTGATATGACTGTGTTGGAACACTGCCATGGGACTGTGTTGGAACACTGTCAAGGGACTGTGTTGGAACATAGTAATGGGACTGTGTTGGAACACTGTGATGGGACTGTGTTGGAACACTGTGATGGGACTGTGTTGGAACACTGTGATGGGAATGTGTTGGAACACTGTGATGGGACTGTGTTGGAACACAGTGATGGGACTGTGTTGGAACACTGTGATTGGACTGTGTTGCAACATAGTGATGGGACTGTGTTGGAACACTGTGATGGGACTGTGTTGGAACACTGAGATGGGACTGTATTGGAAAACTGTGATGGGACTGTGTTGGAACACAGTTATGGGACTGTGTTGCAACAGAGTGATGGGACTGTGTTGGAACACTGTGATGGGACTGTGTTGGTACACAGTGATGGGACTGTGTTGGAACACAGTGATGGGACTGTGTTGGAACACTGTGATGGGACTGTGTTGGAACACTCTGATGGGACTGTGTTGGAACACTGTGATGGGACTGTGTTGGAACACAGTGATGGGACTGTGTTGGAACACTGTGATTGGACTGTGTTGCAACATAGTGATGGGACTGTGTTGGAACACTGTGATGGGACTGTGTTGGAACACTGTGATGGCAATGTTTGGAACGCTGTCATGGGACTGTGTTCGAACACTGTGATGGGACTGTGTTGGAAAACTGTCAAGGGACTGTGTTGGAACACTGTGATGGGACTGTGTTGGAACACTGTGTTAGAACACTGTGATGGGACTGTGTTGGAACACTGTGATGGGACTGTTTTGGAACACAGTGATGGGACTGTGTTGCAACACTGAGATGGGACTGTGTTGGAACGATGTCATGGGACTGTGTTCGAACACTGTGATGGGACTGTGTTGGAACACTGATGAGACTGTTTTGCAACACAGTGATGGGACTTTGTTTGAACACTGTGATGGGACTGTGTTGGAACACTGTGATGGGACTGTGTTGGAACACTGTGATGGGACTGTGTTGGACACAGTGATGGGACTGTGTTGGAACACTGTGATGGGACTGTGTTGGAACACTGTGATGGGACTGTGTTGGAACACTGTCAAGGGACTGTGTTGGAACACTGTGATGGGACTGTGTCGGAACACAGTGATGGGACTGTGTTGGAACACTGTGATGGGACTGTGTTGGAACACTGTGATGGGACTGTGTTGCAACACTGTGATGGGACTGTATTGGAACACAGTGATGGGACTGTGTTGGAACACTGTCATGGGACTGTGTTGGAACACTGTGATGGGACTGTGTTTGAACACAGTGATGGGACTGTGTTGGAACACTGTGATGGGACTGTGTTGGAACACTGTGATGGGCCTGTGTTGGAACACTGTGATGGGCCTGTGTTGGAACACTGTGATGGGACTGTGTTGGAACACTGTGATTGGACTGTGTTGGAACACTGTGATGGGACTGTGTTGAAAAACAGTCAAGAGACTGTGTTGGAACACTGTGATGGGACTGTGTTGGAACACTGTGATGGGACTGTGTTGAAAAACTGTCAAGGGACTGTGTTGGAACACTGTGATGGGACTGTGTTGGAACACAGTGATTGGAATGTGTTGGAACACTGTGATGGGACTGTGTTGGAACACAGTGATGCGACTGTGTTTGAACACAGTGATGGGACTGTGTTGGAACACTGTGATGGGACTGTGTTGGAACACTGCGATGGGACTGTGTTGGAACAATGTGATTGGACTGTGTTGCAACACAGAGATGGGACTGTGTTGGAACAATGTGATGGGATTGTGTTGGAACACTGTGATGGGACTGTGTTGGAACGCTGTGATGGGACTGTGTTGCAACGGAGTGATGGGACTGTGTTGGAACACTGTGATGGGACTGTGTTGGAACACTGTGATGGGACTGTGTTGGAAAACTGTCAAGGGACTGTGTTGGAACACTGTGATGGGACTGTGTTGGAACACAGTGACGGGACTGTGTTGGAACACTGTGATGGGACTGTGTTGGAACACAGTGATGGGACTGTGTTGAAAAACTGTCAAGGGACTGTGTTGGGACACAGTGATGGGACTGTGTTGGAACACAGTGATTGGACTGTGTTGGAACACTGTGATGGGACTGTGTTAGAACACAGTGATGGGACTGTGTTTGAACACAGTGATGGGACTGTGTTGGAACACTGTGATGGGACTGTGTTGGAACACTGTGATGGGACTGTAGTGGAACACAGTGATATGACTGTGTTGGAACACTGTCATGGGACTGTGTTGGAACACTGTAAAGGGACTGTGTTGGAACACAGTGATGGGACTGTGTTGGAACACTGTGATGGGACTGTGTTGGAACACTGTGATGGGACTGTGTTGGAACACAGTGACGGGTCTGTGTTGGAACACTGTGATTGGACTGGATAGGAACACTGTCATGGGACAGTGTTGGAACACTGTGATGGGACTGTGTTGGAACACTGTGATGAGACTGTGTTGCAACACAGTGATGGGACTGTGTTGGAACACTGTGATGGGACTGTGTTGGAGCACTGCGATGGGACTGTGTTGGAACACTGTGATGGGACTGTGTTGCAACACAGTGATGGGACTGTGTTGCAACACAGTGATGGGACTGCGTTGGAACACTGTGATGGGACTGTGTTGGAACACTGTGATGGGACTGTGTTGAAAAACTGTCAAGGGACTGTGTTGGGACACAGTGATGGGACTGTGTTGGAACACAGTGATTGGACTGTGTTGGAACACTGTGATGGGACTGTGTTGGAACACAGTGATGGGACTGTGTTTGAACACAGTGATGGGACTGTGTTGGAACACTGTGATGGGACTGTGTTGGAACACTGTGATGGGACTGTATTGGAACACAGTGAAATGACTGTGTTGGAACACTGTCATGGGACTGTGTTGGAACACTGTGATGGGACTGTGTTGGAACACTGTGATGGGACTGTGTTGGAACACTGTGATGGGACTGTGTTGGAACGCTGTGATGGGACTGTGTTGGAACACAGTGATGGGAATGTGTTGGAACACTGTGATGGGACTGTGTTGGAACACTGTGATGGGACTGTGTTGGAACACAGTGATGGGACTGTGTTGGAACACTGTGATTGGACTGTGTTGCAACATAGTGATGGGACTGTGTTGGAACACTGTGATGGGACTGTGTTGGAACACTGTGATGGGACTGTATTGGAAAACTGTGATGGGACTGTGTTGGAACACAGTTATGGGACTGTGTTGCAACAGAGTGATGGGGCTGTGTTGGAACACTGTGATGGGACTGTGTTGGTACACAGTGATGGGACTGTGTTGGAACACAGTGATGGGACTGTGTTGGAACACTGTGATGGGACTGTGTTGGAACACTCTGATGGGACTGTGTTGGAACACTGTGATGGGACTGTGTTGGAACACTGTGATGGGACTGTGTTGGAACACTGTGATTGGGCTGTGTTGCAACACAGTGATGGGACTGTGTTGGAACACTGTGATGGGACTGTGTTGGAACACTGTGATGGGACTGTATTGGAACACAGTGATATGACTGTGTTGGAACACTGTCATGGGACTGTGTTGGAACACTGTCAAGGGACTGTGTTGGAACACAGTGATGGGACTGTGTTGGAACACTGTGATGGGACTGTGTTGGAACACTGTGATGGGACTGTGTTGGAACACTGTGATGGGAATGTGTTGGAACACTGTGATGGGACTGTGTTGGAACATAGTGATGGGACTGTGTTGGAACACTGTGATAGGACTGTGTTGGAACACTGTGTTGGGACTGTGTTGGAACACAGTGATGGGACTGTGTTGGAACACTGTGATTGGACTGTGTTGCAACACAGAGATGGGACTGAGTTGGAACACAGTTATGGGACTGTGTTGCAACAGAGTGATGGGACTGTGTTGGAACACTGTGATGGGACTGTGTTGGTACACAGTGATGGGACTGTGTTGGAACACAGTGATGGGACTGTGTTGGAACACTGTGATGGGACTGTGTTGGAACACTGTGATGTGACTGAGTTGGAACACTGTGATGGGACTGTGTTGGAACACAGTGATGGGACTGTGTTGGAACACTGTGATTGGACTCTGTTGCAACACAGTGATGGGACTGTGTTGGAACACTGTGATGGGACTGTGTTGGAACACTGTGATGGGAATATGTTGGAACGCTGTCATGGGACTGTGTTCGAACACTGTGATGGGACTGTGTTGGAACACTGTCAAGGGACTGTGTTGGAACACTGTGATGGGACTGTGTTGGAACACTGTGTTAGAACACTGTGATGGGACTGTGTTGGAACACTGTGATGGGACTGTTTTGGAACACAGTGATGGGACTGTGTTGGAACACTGAGATGGGACTGTGTTGGAACGCTGTCATGGGACTGTGTTCGAACACTGTGATGGGACTGTGTTGGAACACTGATGAGACTGTTTTGCAACACAGTGATGGGACTTTGTTGGAACACTGTGATGGGACTGTGTTGGAACACTGTGATGGGACTGTGTTGGAACACTGTGATGGGACTGTGTTGGACACAGTGATGGGACTGTGTTGGAACACTGTGATGGGACTGTGTTGGAACACTGTGATGGGACTGTGTTGGAACACTGTCAAGGGACTGTGTTGGAACACTGTGATGGGACTGTGTTGGAACACAGTGACGGGACTGTGTTGGAACACTGTGATGGGACTGTGTTGGAACACTGTGATGGGACTGTGTTGGAACACTGTGATGGGACTGTATTGGAACACAGTGATGGGACTGTGTTGGAACACTGTGATGGGACTGTGTTCGAACACTGTGATGGGACTGTGTTTGAACACAGTGATGGGACTGTGTTGGAACACTGTGATGGGACTGTGTTGGAACACTGTGATGGGCCTGTGTTGGAACACTGTGATGGGACTGTGTTGGAACACTGTGATGGGACTGTGTTGGAACACTGTGATGGGACTGTATTGGAACACAGTGATGGGACTGTGTTGGAACACTGTCATGGGACTGTGTTGGAACACTGTGATGGGACTGTGTTTGAACACAGTGATGGGACTGTGTTGGAACACTGTGATGGGACTGTGTTGGAACACTGTGATGGGACTGTGTTGGAACACTGTGATGGGACTGTATTGGAACACAGTGATGGGACTGTGTTGGAACACTGTGATGGGACTGTGTTGGAACACTGTGATGGGACTGTGTTTGAACACATTGATGGGACTGTGTTGGAACACTGTGATGGGACTGTGTTGGAACACTGTGATGGGACTGTGTTGGAACACTGTGATGGGACTGTATTGGAAAACTGTGATGGGACTGTGTTGGAACACAGTTATGGGACTGTGTTGCAACAGAGTGATGGGGCTGTGTTGGAACACTGTGATGGGACTGTGTTGGTACACAGTGATGGGACTGTGTTGGAACACAGTGATGGGACTGTGTTGGAACACTGTGATGGGACTGTGTTGGAACACTCTGATGGGACTGTGTTGGAACACTGTGATGGGACTGTGTTGGAACACTGTGATGGGACTGTGTTGGAACACTGTGATTGGGCTGTGTTGCAACACAGTGATGGGACTGTGTTGGAACACTGTGATGGGACTGTGTTGGAACACTGTGATGGGACTGTATTGGAACACAGTGATATGACTGTGTTGGAACACTGTCATGGGACTGTGTTGGAACACTGTCAAGGGACTGTGTTGGAACACAGTGATGGGACTGTGTTGGAACACTGTGATGGGACTGTGTTGGAACACTGTGATGGGACTGTGTTGGAACACTGTGATGGGAATGTGTTGGAACACTGTGATGGGACTGTGTTGGAACATAGTGATGGGACTGTGTTGGAACACTGTGATAGGACTGTGTTGGAACACTGTGTTGGGACTGTGTTGGAACACAGTGATGGGACTGTGTTGGAACACTGTGATTGGACTGTGTTGCAACACAGAGATGGGACTGAGTTGGAACACAGTTATGGTACTGTGTTGCAACAGAGTGATGGGACTGTGTTGGAACACTGTGATGGGACTGTGTTGGTACACAGTGATGGGACTGTGTTGGAACACAGTGATGGGACTGTGTTGGAACACTGTGATGGGACTGTGTTGGAACACTGTGATGGGACTGAGTTGGAACACTGTGATGGGACTGTGTTGGAACACAGTGATGGGACTGTGTTGGAACACTGTGATTGGACTCTGTTGCAACACAGTGATGGGACTGTGTTGGAACACTGTGATGGGACTGTGTTGGAACACTGTGATGGGAATATGTTGGAACGCTGTCATGGGACTGTGTTCGAACACTGTGATGGGACTGTGTTGGAACACTGTCAAGGGACTGTGTTGGAACACTGTGATGGGACTGTGTTGGAACACTGTGTTAGAACACTGTGATGGGACTGTGTTGGAACACTGTGATGGGACTGTTTTGGAACACAGTGATGGGACTGTGTTGGAACACTGAGATGGGACTGTGTTGGAACGCTGTCATGGGACTGTGTTCGAACACTGTGATGGGACTGTGTTGGAACACTGATGAGACTGTTTTGCAACACAGTGATGGGACTTTGTTGGAACACTGTGATGGGACTGTGTTGGAACACTGTGATGGGACTGTGTTGGAACACTGTGATGGGACTGTGTTGGACACAGTGATGGGACTGTGTTGGAACACTGTGATGGGACTGTGTTGGAACACTGTGATGGGACTGTGTTGGAACACTGTCAAGGGACTGTGTTGGAACACTGTGATGGGACTGTGTTGGAACACAGTGACGGGACTGTGTTGGAACACTGTGATGGGACTGTGTTGGAACACTGTGATGGGACTGTGTTGGAACACTGTGATGGGACTGTATTGGAACACAGTGGTGGGACTGTGTTGGAACACTGTGATGGGACTGTGTTCGAACACTGTGATGGGACTGTGTTTGAACACAGTGATGGGACTGTGTTGGAACACTGTGATGGGACTGTGTTGGAACACTGTGATGGGCCTGTGTTGGAACACTGTGATGGGACTGTGTTGGAACACTGTGATGGGACTGTGTTGGAACACTGTGATGGGACTGTATTGGAACACAGTGATGGGACTGTGTTGGAAAACTGTCATGGGACTGTGTTGGAACACTGTGATGGGACTGTGTTTGAACACAGTGATGGGACTGTGTTGGAACACTGTGATGGGACTGTGTTGGAACACTGTGATGGGACTGTGTTGGAACACTGTGATGGGACTGTATTGGAACACAGTGATGGGACTGTGTTGGAACACTGTCATAGGACTGTGTTGGAACACTGTGATGGGACTGTATTGGAACACAGTGATGGGACTGTGTTGGAACACTGTGATGGGACTGTGTTGGAACACTGTGATGGGACTGTGTTGGAACACTGTGATGGGAATGTGTTGGAACACTGTGATGGGACTGTGTTGGAACATAGTGATGGGACTGTGTTGGAACACTGTGATAGGACTGTGTTGGAACACTGTGTTGGGACTGTGTTGGAACACAGTGATGGGACTGTGTTGGAACACTGTGATTGGACTGTGTTGCAACACAGAGATGGGACTGAGTTGGAACACAGTTATGGGACTGTGTTGCAACAGAGTGATGGGACTGTGTTGGAACACTGTGATGGGACTGTGTTGGTACACAGTGATGGGACTGTGTTGGAACACAGTGATGGGACTGTGTTGGAACACTGTGATGGGACTGTGTTGGAACACTGTGATGTGACTGAGTTGGAACACTGTGATGGGACTGTGTTGGAACACAGTGATGGGACTGTGTTGGAACACTGTGATTGGACTCTGTTGCAACACAGTGATGGGACTGTGTTGGAACACTGTGATGGGACTGTGTTGGAACACTGTGATGGGA
Organism: Chiloscyllium plagiosum; assembly: GCF_037043375.1. Classification (NCBI taxonomy): domain Eukaryota; kingdom Metazoa; phylum Chordata; class Chondrichthyes; order Orectolobiformes; family Hemiscylliidae; genus Chiloscyllium; species Chiloscyllium plagiosum. The sequence goes on from NW_028270176.1 coordinate 19,458,231, forward strand.
ATATGTTGGAACGCTGTCATGGGACTGTGTTCGAACACTGTGATGGGACTGTGTTGGAACACTGTCAAGGGACTGTGTTGGAACACTGTGATGGGACTGTGTTGGAACACTGTGTTAGAACACTGTGATGGGACTGTGTTGGAACACTGTGATGGGACTGTTTTGGAACACAGTGATGGGACTGTGTTGGAACACTGAGATGGGACTGTGTTGGAACGCTGTCATGGGACTGTGTTCGAACACTGTGATGGGACTGTGTTGGAACACTGATGAGACTGTTTTGCAACACAGTGATGGGACTTTGTTGGAACACTGTGATGGGACTGTGTTGGAACACTGTGATGGGACTGTGTTGGAACACTGTGATGGGACTGTGTTGGACACAGTGATGGGACTGTGTTGGAACACTGTGATGGGACTGTGTTGGAACACTGTGATGGGACTGTGTTGGAACACTGTCAAGGGACTGTGTTGGAACACTGTGATGGGACTGTGTTGGAACACAGTGACGGGACTGTGTTGGAACACTGTGATGGGACTGTGTTGGAACACTGTGATGGGACTGTGTTGGAACACTGTGATGGGACTGTATTGGAACACAGTGATGGGACTGTGTTGGAACACTGTGATGGGACTGTGTTCGAACACTGTGATGGGACTGTGTTTGAACACAGTGATGGGACTCTGTTGGAACACTGTGATGGGACTGTGTTGGAACACTGTGATGGGCCTGTGTTGGAACACTGTGATGGGACTGTGTTGGAACACTGTGATGGGACTGTGTTGGAACACTGTGATGGGACTGTATTGGAACACAGTGATGGGACTGTGTTGGAACACTGTCATGGGACTGTGTTGGAACACTGTGATGGGACTGTGTTTGAACACAGTGATGGGACTGTGTTGGAACACTGTGATGGGACTGTGTTGGAACACTGTGATGGGACTGTGTTGGAACACTGTGATGGGACTGTATTGGAACACAGTGATGGGACTGTGTTGGAACACTGTCATGGGACTGTGTTGGAACACTGTGATGGGACTGTGTTTGAACACATTGATGGGACTGTGTTGGAACACTGTGATGGGACTGTGTTGGAACACTGTGATGGGACTGTGTTGGAACACTGTGATGGGACTGTATTGGAAAACTGTGATGGGACTGTGTTGGAACACAGTTATGGGACTGTGTTGCAACAGAGTGATGGGGCTGTGTTGGAACACTGTGATGGGACTGTGTTGGTACACAGTGATGGGACTGTGTTGGAACACAGTGATGGGACTGTGTTGGAACACTGTGATGGGACTGTGTTGGAACACTCTGATGGGACTGTGTTGGAACACTGTGATGGGACTGTGTTGGAACACTGTGATGGGACTGTGTTGGAACACTGTGATTGGGCTGTGTTGCAACACAGTGATGGGACTGTGTTGGAACACTGTGATGGGACTGTGTTGGAACACTGTGATGGGACTGTATTGGAACACAGTGATATGACTGTGTTGGAACACTGTCATGGGACTGTGTTGGAACACTGTCAAGGGACTGTGTTGGAACACAGTGATGGGACTGTGTTGGAACACTGTGATGGGACTGTGTTGGAACACTGTGATGGGACTGTGTTGGAACACTGTGATGGGAATGTGTTGGAACACTGTGATGGGACTGTGTTGGAACATAGTGATGGGACTGTGTTGGAACACTGTGATAGGACTGTGTTGGAACACTGTGTTGGGACTGTGTTGGAACACAGTGATGGGACTGTGTTGGAACACTGTGATTGGACTGTGTTGCAACACAGAGATGGGACTGAGTTGGAACACAGTTATGGTACTGTGTTGCAACAGAGTGATGGGACTGTGTTGGAACACTGTGATGGGACTGTGTTGGTACACAGTGATGGGACTGTGTTGGAACACAGTGATGGGACTGTGTTGGAACACTGTGATGGGACTGTGTTGGAACACTGTGATGGGACTGAGTTGGAACACTGTGATGGGACTGTGTTGGAACACAGTGATGGGACTGTGTTGGAACACTGTGATTGGACTCTGTTGCAACACAGTGATGGGACTGTGTTGGAACACTGTGATGGGACTGTGTTGGAACACTGTGATGGGAATATGTTGGAACGCTGTCATGGGACTGTGTTCGAACACTGTGATGGGACTGTGTTGGAACACTGTCAAGGGACTGTGTTGGAACACTGTGATGGGACTGTGTTGGAACACTGTGTTAGAACACTGTGATGGGACTGTGTTGGAACACTGTGATGGGACTGTTTTGGAACACAGTGATGGGACTGTGTTGGAACACTGAGATGGGACTGTGTTGGAACGCTGTCATGGGACTGTGTTCGAACACTGTGATGGGACTGTGTTGGAACACTGATGAGACTGTTTTGCAACACAGTGATGGGACTTTGTTGGAACACTGTGATGGGACTGTGTTGGAACACTGTGATGGGACTGTGTTGGAACACTGTGATGGGACTGTGTTGGACACAGTGATGGGACTGTGTTGGAACACTGTGATGGGACTGTGTTGGAACACTGTGATGGGACTGTGTTGGAACACTGTCAAGGGACTGTGTTGGAACACTGTGATGGGACTGTGTTGGAACACAGTGACGGGACTGTGTTGGAACACTGTGATGGGACTGTGTTGGAACACTGTGATGGGACTGTGTTGGAACACTGTGATGGGACTGTATTGGAACACAGTGGTGGGACTGTGTTGGAACACTGTGATGGGACTGTGTTCGAACACTGTGATGGGACTGTGTTTGAACACAGTGATGGGACTGTGTTGGAACACTGTGATGGGACTGTGTTGGAACACTGTGATGGGCCTGTGTTGGAACACTGTGATGGGACTGTGTTGGAACACTGTGATGGGACTGTGTTGGAACACTGTGATGGGACTGTATTGGAACACAGTGATGGGACTGTGTTGGAAAACTGTCATGGGACTGTGTTGGAACACTGTGATGGGACTGTGTTTGAACACAGTGATGGGACTGTGTTGGAACACTGTGATGGGACTGTGTTGGAACACTGTGATGGGACTGTGTTGGAACACTGTGATGGGACTGTGTTGGAACACTGTGATGGGACTGTATTGGAACACAGTGATGGGACTGTGTTGGAACACTGTCATAGGACTGTGTTGGAACACTGTGATGGGACTGTGTTTGAACACATTGATGGGACTGTGTTGGAACACTGTGATGGGACTGTGTTGGAACACTGTGATGGGACTGTGTTGGAACACTGTGATGGGACTGTGTTGGAACACTGTGATGGGACTGTGTTGGAACACTGTGATGGGACTGTGTTGGAACACTGTGATGGGACTGTGTTTGAACACATTGATGGGACTGTGTTGGAACACAGTGATTGGACTGTGTTGGAACACTGTGATGGGACTGTGTTGGAACACAGTGATGGGACTGTGTTGGAACACTGTGATTGGACTGTGTTGCAACACAGTGATGGGACTGTGTTGGAACACTGTGATGGGACTGTGTTGTAACATTGTGATGGGAATGTGTTGGAACGCTGTCATGGGACTGTGTTCAAACACTGTGATGGGAGTGTGTTGGAACACAGTGATTGGACTGTGTTGGAACACTGTGATGGGACTGTGTTGGAACACTGTGTTAGAACACTGTGATGGGACTGTGTTGGAACACTGTGATGGGACTGTTTTGGAACACAGTGATGGGACTGTGTTGGAACACTGAGATGGGACTGTGTTGGAACGCTGTCATGGGACTGTGTTCGAACACTGGGATGGGACTGTGTTGGAACACTGATGAGACTGTTTTTCAACACAGTGATGGGACTTTGTTGGAACACTGTGATGGGACTGTGTTGGAACACTGTGATGGGACTGTGTTGGAACACTGTGATGGGACTGTGTTGGACACAGTGATTGGACTGTGTTGGAACACTGTGATGGGACTGTGTTGGAACACTGTGATGGGACTGTGTTGGAACACTGTCAAGGGACTGTGTTGGAACACTGTGATGGGCCTGTGTTGGAACACTGTGATGGGCCTGTGTTGGAACACTGTGATGGGACTGTGTTGGAACACTGTGATGGGGCTATATTGGAACACAGTGATGGGACTGTGTTGGAACACTGTCATGGGACTGTGTTGGAACACTGTGATGGGACTGTGTTTGAACACAGTGATGGGACTGTGTTGGAACACTGTGATGGGCCTGTGTTGGAACACTGTGATGGGACTGTGTTGGAACACTGTGATGGGACTGTGTTTGAACACAGTGATGGGACTGTGTTGGAACACTGTGATGGGAATGTGTTGGAACACAGTGATGGGACTGTGTTGGAACACTGTCAAGGGACTGTGTTGGAACACTGTGATGGGACTGTGTTGGAACACTGTGATGGGACTGTGTTGGAACACTGTGATGGGACTGTGTTGGAACACAGTGATGGGACTGTGTTGGAACACTGTGATGGGACTGTGTTGGAACACAGTGATGGGACTGTGTTTGAACACAGTGATGGGACTGTGTTGGAACACTGTGATGGGACTGTGTTGGAACACAGTGATGGGACTGTGTTGGAACACTGTGATTGGACTGTGTTGCAACACAGTGATGGGACTGTGTTGGAACACTGTGATGGGGCTGTGTTGGAACACTGTGATGGGAATGTGTTGGAACGCTGTCATGGGACTGTGTTCGAACACTGTGATGGGACTGTGTTGGAACACTGTCATGGGACTGTGTTGGAACACTGTGATGGGACTGTGTTGGAACACTGTGTTAGAACACTGTGATGGGACTGTGTGGGAACACTGTGATGGGACTGTTGTGGAACACAGTGATGGGACTGTGTTGGAACACTGAGATGGGACTGTGTTGGAACGCTGTCATGGGACTGTGTTCGAACACAGTGATGGGACTGTGTTGGAACACTGATGAGACTGTTTTGCAACACAGTGATGGGACTTTGTTGGAACACTGTGATGGGACTGTGTTGGAACACTGTGATGGGACTGTGTTGGAACACTGTGATGGGACTGTGTTGGACACAGTGATGGGACTGTGTTGGAACACTGTGATGGGACTGTGTTGGAACACTGTGATGGGACTGTGTTGGAACACTGTGATGGGACTGTGTTGGAACACCCTCATGGGACTGTGTTGGAACACTGTGTTGGGACTGTGTTGGAACACTGTGATGGGACTGTGTTGGAACACTGTGATGGGACTGTATTGGAACACAGTGATGGGACTGTGTTGGAACACCCTCATGGGACTGTGTTGGAACACTGTGATGGGACTGTGTTGGAACACTGTGATGGGACTGTGTTGGAACACTGTGATGGGACTGTGTTGGACACAGTGATTGGACTGTGTTGGAACACTGTGATGGGACTGTGTTGGAACACTGTGATGGGACTGTGTTGGAACACTGTCAAGGGACTGTGTTGGAACACTGTGATGGGCCTGTGTTGGAACACTGTGATGGGACTGTGTTGGAACACTGTGATGGGACTATATTGGAACACAGTGATGGGACTGTGTTGGAACACTGTCATGGGACTGTGTTGGAACACTGTGATGGGACTGTGTTTGAACACAGTGATGGGACTGTGTTGGAACACTGTGATGGGCCTGTGTTGGAACACTGTGATGGGACTGTGTTGGAACACTGTGATGGGACTGTGTTTGAACACAGTGATGGGACTGTGTTGGAACACTGTGATGGGAATGTGTTGGAACACAGTGATGGGACTGTGTTGGAACACTGTCAAGGGACTGTGTTGGAACACTGTGATGGGCCTGTGTTGGAACACTGTGATGGGACTGTGTTGGAACACTGTGATGGGACTGTGTTGGAACACTGAGATGGGACTGTGTTGGAACACATTGATGGGACTGTGTTGGAACACTGTGATGGGACTGTGTTGGAACACAGTGATGGGACTGTGTTTGAACACAGTGATGGGACTGTGTTGGAACACTGTGATGGGACTGTGTTGGAACACAGTGATGGGACTGTGTTGGAACACTGTGATTGGACTGTGTTGCAACACAGTGATGGGACTGTGTTGGAACACTGTGATGGGGCTGTGTTGGAACACTGTGATGGGAATGTGTTGGAACGCTGTCATGGGACTGTGTTCGAACACTGTGATGGGACTGTGTTGGAACACTGTCATGGGACTGTGTTGGAACACTGTGATGGGACTGTGTTGGAACACTGTGTTAGAACACTGTGATGGGACTGTGTGGGAACACTGTGATGGGACTGTTGTGGAACACAGTGATGGGACTGTGTTGGAACACTGAGATGGGACTGTGTTGGAACGCTGTCATGGGACTGTGTTCGAACACAGTGATGGGACTGTGTTGGAACACTGATGAGACTGTTTTGCAACACAGTGATGGGACTTTGTTGGAACACTGTGATGGGACTGTGTTGGAACACTGTGATGGGACTGTGTTGGAACACTGTGATGGGACTGTGTTGGACACAGTGATGGGACTGTGTTGGAACACTGTGATGGGACTGTGTTGGAACACTGTGATGGGACTGTGTTGGAACACTGTGATGGGACTGTGTTGGAACACCCTCATGGGACTGTGTTGGAACACTGTGTTGGGACTGTGTTGGAACACTGTGATGGGACTGTGTTGGAACACTGTGATGGGACTGTATTGGAACACAGTGATGGGACTGTGTTGGAACACCCTCATGGGACTGTGTTGGAACACTGTGATGGGACTGTGTTGGAACACTGTGATGGGACTGTGTTGGAACACTGTGATGGGACTGTATTGGAACACAGTGATGGGACTGTGTTGGAACACCCTCATGGGACTGTGTTGGAACACTGTGTTGGGACTGTGTTTGAACACAGTGATGGGACTGTGTTGGAAAACTGTGATGGGACTGTGTTGGAACACTGTGATGGGCCTGTGTTGGAACACTGTGATGGGACTGTGTTGGAACACTGTGATGGGACTGTGTTGGAACACTGTGATTGGACTGTGTTGGAACACTGTGATGGGACTGTGTTGAAAAACTGTCAAGGGACTGTGTTGGAACACTGTGATGGGACTGTGTGGGAACACAGTGATTGGACTGTGTTGGAACACTGTGATGGGACTGTGTTGGAACACAGTGATGCGACTGTGTTTGAACACAGTGATGGGACTGTGTTGGAACACTGTGATGGGACTGTGTTGGAACACTGTGATGGGACTGTGTTGGAACACTGTGTTGGGACTGTGTTGGAACGCAGTGATGGGACTGTGTTGGAACACTGTGATTGGACTGTGTTGCAACACAGAGATGGGACTGTGTTGCAACACAGTGATGGGATTGTGTTGGAACACAGTGATGGGACTGTGTTGGAACACAGTGATGGGACTGTGTTGGAACACTGCGATGGGACTGTGTTGGAACACTGTGATGGGACTGTGTTGGAACACCGTGACGGGACTGTGTTGGAACACTGTGATGGGACTGTGTTGGAACACTGTGATGGGACTGTGTTGGAACACTGTGTTGGGACTGTGTTGGAACGCAGTGATGGGACTGTGTTGGAACACTGTGATTGGATTGTGTTGCAACACAGAGATGGGACTGTGAAGGAACACTGTGATGGGACTGTGTTTGAACACTGTGATAGGACTGTGTTGGAACGCTGTGATGGGACTGTGTTGCAACAGAGTGATGGGACTGTGTTGGAACACTGTGATGGGACTGTGTTGGAACACTGTGATGGGACTGTGTTGGAACATTGTGATGGGACTGTGTTGGAAAACTGTCAAGGGACTGTGTTGGAACACTGTGATGGGACTGTGTTGGAACACAGTGAAGGGACTGTGTTGGAACACTGTGATGGGACTGTGTTGGAACACAGTGACGGGACTGTGTTGGAACACTGTGATTGGACTGTGTTGGAACACTGTCATGGGACAGTTTTGTTTCACTGTGATGGGACTGTGTTGGAACACTGTGATGAGACTGTGTTGCAACACAGTGATGGGACTGTGTTGGAACACTGTGATGGGACTGTGTTGGAACACTGCGATGGGACTGTGTTGGAACACTGTGATGGGACTGTGTTGCAACACAGTGATGGGACTGTGTTGGAACACAGTGATGGGACTGTGTTGGAACACAGTGATGGGACTGTGTTGGAACACTGCGATGGGACTGTGTTGGAACACTGTGATGGGACTGTGTTGGAACACAGTGATTGGACTGTGTTGGAACACTGTGATGGGACGGTGTTGGAACACTGTGATGGGACTGTATTGGAACACAGTGATATGACTGTGTTGGAACACTGTGATTGGACTGTGTTGCAACACAGTGATGGGACTGTGTTGGAACAATGTGATGGGACTGTGTTGGAACACTGTGATGGGACTGTATTGGAAAACTGTGATGGGACTGTGTTGGAACACAGTTATGGGACTGTGTTGCAACAGAGTGATGGGACTGTGTTGGAACACTGTGATGGGACTGTGTTGGTACACAGTGATGGGTCTGTGTTGGAACACAGTTATGGGACTGTGTTGGAACACTGTGATGGGACTGTGTTGGAACACTGTGATGGGACTGTGTTGGAACACTGAGATGGGACTGTGTTGGAACACAGTGATGGGACTGTGTTGGAACACTGTGATTGGACTGTGTTGCAACACAGTGATGGGACTGTGTTGGAACACTGTGATGGGACTGTGTTGGAACACTGTGATGGGACTGTGTTGGAACGCTGTCATGCGACTGTGTTCGAACACTGTGATGGGACTGTGTTGGAACACTGTCAAGGGACTGTGTTGGAACACTGTGATGGGACTGTGTTGGAACACTGTGATGGGACTGTGTTGGAACACTGTCATGGGACTGTGTTGGAACACTGTCAAGGGACTGTGTTGGAACACTGTGATGGGACTGTGTTGGAACACAGTGATGGGACTGTGTTGGAACACTGTGATGGGACTGTGTTGGAACACTGTGATGGGACTGTATTGGAACACAGTGATGGGACTGTGTTGGAACACAGTGATGGGACTGTGTTGGAACACTGAGATGGGACTGTGTTGGAACGCTGTCATGGGACTGTGTTCGAACACAGTGATCGGACTGTGTTGGAACACTGATGAGACTGTTTTGCAACACAGTGATGGGACTTTGTTGGAACACTGTGATGGGACTGTGTTGGAACACTGTGATGGGACTGTATTGGAACACTGTGATGGGACTGTGTTGGACACAGTGATGGGACTGTGTTGGAACACTGTGATGGGACTGTGTTGGAACACTGTGATGGGACTGTGTTGGAACTCTGTCAAGGGACTGTGTTGGAACACTGTGATGGGACTGTGTTGGAACACTGTGATGGGACTGTTTTGGAACACTGTGATGGGACTGTATTGGAACACAGTGATGGGACTGTGTTGGAACACCCTCATGGGACTGTGTTGGAACACTGTGTTGGGACTGTGTTTGAACACAGTGATGGGACTGTGTTGGAACACTGTGATGGGACTGTGTTGGAACACTGTGATGGGCCTGTGTTGGAACACTGTGATCGGACTGTGTTGGAACACTGTGATGGGACTGTGTTGGAACACTGTGATTGGACTGTGTTGGAACACTGTGATGGGACTGTGTTGAAAAACTGTCAAGGGACTGTGTTGGAACACTGTGATGGGACTGTGTGGGAACACAGTGATTGGACTGTGTTGGAACACTGTGATGGGACTGTGTTGGAACACAGTGATGCGACTGTGTTTGAACACAGTGATGGGACTGTGTTGGAACACTGTGATGGGACTGTGTTGGAACACTGTGATGGGACTGTGTTGGAACACAGTGATGGGACTGTGTTGGAACGCAGTGATGGGACTGTGTTGGAACACTGTGATTGGACTGTGTTGCAACACAGAGATGGGACTGTGTTGCAACACAGTGATGGGACTGTGTTGGAACACAGTGATGGGACTGTGTTGGAACACAGTGATGGGACTGTGTTGGAACACTGCGATGGGACTGTGTTGGAGCACTGTGATGGGACTGTGTTGGAACACCGTGACGGGACTGTGTTCGAACACTGTGATGGGACTGTGTTGGAACACTGTGATGGGACTGTGTTGGAACACTGTGTTGGGACTGTGTTGGAACGCAGTGATGGGACTGTGTTGGAACACTGTGATTGGACTGTGTTGCAACACAGAGATGGGACTGTGAAGGAACACTGTGATGGGACTGTGTTTGAACACTGTGATGGGACTGTGTTGGAACGCTGTGATGGGACTGTGTTGCAACAGAGTGATGGGACTGTGTTGGAACACTGTGATGGGACTGTGTTGGAACACTGTGATGGGACTGTGTTGGAACACTGTGATGGGACTGTGTTGGAAAACTGTCAAGGGACTGTGTTGGAACACTGTGATGGGACTGTGTTGGAACACAGTGAAGGGACTGTGTTGGAACACTGTGATGGGACTGTGTTGGAACACAGTGACGGGACTGTGTTGGAACACTGTGATTGGACTGTGTTGGAACACTGTCATGGGACAGTTTTGGAACACTGTGATGGGACTGTGTTGGAACACTGTGATGAGACTGTGTTGCAACACAGTGATGGGACTGTGTTGGAACACTGTGATGGGACTGTGTTGGAACACTGCGATGGGACTGTGTTGGAACACTGTGATGGGACTGTGTTGCAACACAGTGATGGGACTGTGTTGGAACACAGTGATGGGACTGTGTTGGAACACAGTGATGGGACTGTGTTGGAACACTGCGATGGGACTGTGTTGGAACACTGTGATGGGACTGTGTTGGAACACAGTGATTGGACTGTGTTGGAACACTGTGATGGGACTGTGTTGGAACACAGTGATGGGACTGTGTTTGAACACAGTGATGGGACTGTGTTGGAACACTGTGATGGGACGGTGTTGGAACACTGTGATGGGACTGTATTGGAACACAGTGATATGACTGTGTTGGAACACTGTCATGGGACTGTGTTGGAACACTGTCAAGGGACTGTGTTGGAACACAGTGATGGGACTGTGTTGGAACACTGTGATGGGACTGTGTTGGAACACTGTGATGGGACTGTGTTGGAACACTGTGATGGGAATGTGTTGGAACACTGTCATGGGACTGTGTTGGAACACAGTGATGGGACAGTGTTGGAACACTGTGATTGGACTGTGTTGCAACACAGTGATGGGACTGTGTTGGAACAATGTGATGGGACTGTGTTGGAACACTGTGATGGGACTGTATTGGAAAACTGTGATGGGACTGTGTTGGAACACAGTTATGGGACTGTGTTGCAACAGAGTGATGGGACTGTGTTGGAACACTGTGATGGGACTGTGTTGGTACACAGTGATGGGTCTGTGTTGGAACACAGTGATGGGACTGTGTTGGAACACTGTGATGGGACTGTGTTGGAACACTGTGATGGGACTGTGTTGGAACACTGAGATGGGACTGTGTTGGAACACAGTGATGGGACTGTGTTGGAACACTGTGATTGGACTGTGTTGCAACACAGTGATGGGACTGTGTTGGAACACTGTGATGGGACTGTGTTGGAACACTGTGATGGGACTGTGTTGGAACGCTGTCATGCGACTGTGTTCGAACACTGTGATGGGACTGTGTTGGAACACTGTCAAGGGACTGTGTTGGAACACTGTGATGGGACTGTGTTGGAACACTGTGATGGGACTGTGTTGGAACACTGTCATGGGACTGTGTTGGAACACTGTCAAGGGACTGTGTTGGAACACTGTGATGGGACTGTGTTGGAACACAGTGATGGGACTGTGTTGGAACACTGTGATGGGACTGTGTTGGAACACTGTGATGGGACTGTATTGGAACACAGTGATGGGACTGTGTTGGAACACAGTGATGGGACTGTGTTGGAACACTGTCATGGGACTGTGTTGGAACACTGTGATGGGACTGTGTTTGAACACAGTGATGGGACTGTGTTGGAACACTGTGATGGGACTGTGTTGGACACAGTGATGGGACTGTGTCGGAACACTGTCAAGGCACTGTGTTGGAACACTGTGTTGGGACTGTGTTGGAACACAGTGATGGGACTGTGTTGGAACACTGTGATGGGACTGTGTTGGAACACTGTGATGGGACTGTGTTGGAACACTGTGATGGGACTGTATTGTAACACAGTGATATGACTGTGTTGGATCACTGTCATGGGACTGTGTTGGAACACTGTCATGGGACTGTGTTTGAACACAGTGATGGGACTGTGTTGGAACACTGTGTTGGGACTGTGTTTGAACACAGTGATGGGACTGTGTTGGAACACTGTGATGGGACTGTGTTGGAACACTGTGATGGGCCTGTGTTGGAACACTGTGATCGGACTGTGTTGGAACACTGTGATGGGACTGTGTTGGAACACTGTGATTGGACTGTGTTGGAACACTGTGATGGGACTGTGTTGAAAAACTGTCAAGGGACTGTGTTGGAACACTGTGATGGGACTGTGTGGGAACACAGTGATTGGACTGTGTTGGAACACTGTGATGGGACTGTGTTGGAACACAGTGATGCGACTGTGTTTGAACACAGTGATGGGACTGTGTTGGAACACTGTGATGGGACTGTGTTGGAACACTGTGATGGGACTGTGTTGGAACACTGTGTTGGGACTGTGTTGGAACGCAGTGATGGGACTGTGTTGGAACACTGTGATTGGACTGTGTTGCAACACAGAGATGGGACTGTGTTGCAACACAGTGATGGGACTGTGTTGGAACACAGTGATGGGACTGTGTTGGAACACAGTGATGGGACTGTGTTGGAACACTGCGATGGGACTGTGTTGGAACACTGTGATGGGACTGTGTTGGAACACCGTGACGGGACTGTGTTGGAACACTGTGATGGGACTGTGTTGGAACACTGTGATGGGACTGTGTTGGAACACTGTGTTGGGACTGTGTTGGAACGCAGTGATGGGACTGTGTTGGAACACTGTGATTGGACTGTGTTGCAACACAGAGAAGGGACTGTGAAGGAACACTGTGATGGGACTGTGTTTGAACACTGTGATGGGACTGTGTTGGAACGCTGTGATGGGACTGTGTTGCAACAGAGTGATGGGACTGTGTTGGAACACTGTGATGGGACTGTGTTGGAACACTGTGATGGGACTGTGTTGGAACACTGTGATGGGACTGTGTTGGAAAACTGTCAAGGGACTGTGTTGGAACACTGTGATGGGACTGTGTTGGAACACAGTGAAGGGACTGTGTTGGAACACTGTGATGGGACTGTGTTGGAACACAGTGACGGGACTGTGTTGGAACACTGTGATTGGACTGTGTTGGAACACTGTCATGGGACAGTTTTGGAACACTGTGATGGGACTGTGTTGGAACACTGTGATGAGACTGTGTTGCAACACAGTGATGGGACTGTGTTGGAACACTGTGATGGGACTGTGTTGGAACACTGCGATGGGACTGTGTTGGAACACTGTGATGGGACTGTGTTGCAACACAGTGATGGGACTGTGTTGGAACACAGTGATGGGACTGTGTTGGAACACAGTGATGGGACTGTGTTGGAACACTGCGATGGGACTGTGTTGGAACACTGTGATGGGACTGTGTTGGAACACAGTGATTGGTCTGTGTTGGAACACTGTGATGGGACTGTGTTGGAACACAGTGATGGGACTGTGTTTGAACACAGTGATGGGACTGTGTTGGAACACTGTGATGGGACGGTGTTGGAACACTGTGATGGGACTGTATTGGAACACAGTGATATGACTGTGTTGGAACACTGTCATGGGACTGTGTTGGAACACTGTCAAGGGACTGTGTTGGAACACAGTGATGGGACTGTGTTGGAACACTGTGATGGGACTGTGTTGGAACACTGTGATGGGACTGTGTTGGAACACTGTGATGGGAATGTGTTGGAACATTGTGATGGGACTGTGTTGGAACACAGTGATGGGACAGTGTTGGAACACTGTGATTGGACTGTGTTGCAACACAGTGATGGGACTGTGTTGGAACAATGTGATGGGACTGTGTTGGAACACTGTGATGGGACTGTATTGGAAAACTGTGATGGGACTGTGTTGGAACACAGTTATGGGACTGTGTTGCAACAGAGTGATGGGACTGTGTTGGAACACTGTGATGGGACTGTGTTGGTACACAGTGATGGGTCTGTGTTGGAACACAGTGATGGGACTGTGTTGGAACACTGTGATGGGACTGTGTTGGAACACTGTGATGGGACTGTGTTGGAACACTGAGATGGGACTGTGTTGGAACACAGTGATGGGACTGTGTTGGAACACTGTGATTGGACTGTGTTGCAACACAGTGATGGGACTGTGTTGGAACACTGTGATGGGACTGTGTTGGAACACTGTGATGGGACTGTGTTGGAACGCTGTCATGCGACTGTGTTCGAACACTGTGATGGGACTGTGTTGGAACACTGTCAAGGGACTGTGTTGGAACACTGTGATGGGACTGTGTTGGAACACTGTGATGGGACTGTGTTGGAACACTGTCATGGGACTGTGTTGGAACACTGTCAAGGGACTGTGTTGGAACACTGTGATGGGACTGTGTTGGAACACAGTGATGGGACTGTGTTGGAACACTGTGATGGGACTGTGTTGGAACACTGTGATGGGACTGTATTGGAACACAGTGATGGGACTGTGTTGGAACACAGTGATGGGACTGTGTTGGAACACTGTGATGGGTCTGTGTTGGAACACTGTGATGGGACTGTGTTTGAACACAGTGATGGGACTGTGTTGGAACACTGTGATGGGACTGTGTTGGACACAGTGATGGGACTGTGTCGGAACACTGTCAAGGCACTGTGTTGGAACACTGTGTTGGGACTGTGTTGGAACACAGTGATGGGACTGTGTTGGAACACTGTGATGGGACTGTGTTGGAACACTGTGATGGGACTGTGTTGGAACACTGTGATGGGACTGTATTGTAACACAGTGATATGACTGTGTTGGATCACTGTCATGGGACTGTGTTGGAACACTGTGATGGGACTGTGTTTGAACACAGTGATGGGACTGTGTTGGAACACTGTGATGGGACTGTGTTGGAACACTGTGATGGGCCTGTGTTGGAACACTGTGATGGGACTGTGTTGGAACACTGTGATGGGACTGTGTTGGAACACTGTGATTGGACTGTGTTTGAAAACTGTGATGGGACTGTGTTGGAACACTGAGATGGGACTGTGTTGGAACACTGATGGGACTGTGTTGGAAAACTGTGATGGGACTGTGTTGGAACACTGTGATGGGACTGTGTTGCAACAGAGTGATGGGACTGTGTTGGAACACTGTGATGGGACTGTGTTGGAACATTGTGATGGGACTGTGTTGGAACACTGTGATGGGACTGTGTTGGAACACTGTGATTGGACTGTGTTGGAACACTGTGATGGGACTGTGTTGGAACACTGTGATGGGACTGTGTTGCAACTCAGTGATGGGACTGTGTTGGAACACTGTGATGGGACTGTGTTGAAAAACCGTCAAGGGACTGTGTTGGAACACTGTGATGGGACTGTGTTGGAACACTGTGATGGGACTTTGTTGAAAAACTGTCAAGGGACTGTGTTGGAACACTGTGATGGGACTGTGTTGGAACACAGTGATTGGACTGTGTTGGAACACTGTGATGGGAATGTGTTGGAACACAGTGATGCGACTGTGTTTGAACACAGTGATGGGACTGTGTTGGAACACTGTGATGGGACTGTGTTGGAACACTGTGTTGGGACTGTGTTGGAACACAGTGTTGGGACTGTGTTGGAACACTGTGATTGGACTGTGTTGCAACACAGAGATGGGACTGTGTTGGAACACTGTGATGGGACTGTGTTGGAACACTGTGATGGGACTTTGTTTGAACACAGTGACGGGACTGTGTTGGAACACTGTGATGGGACTGTGTTGGAACACTGTGATGGGACTGTGTTGGAACACTGTGACGGGACTGTGTTGGAACACTGTGATGGGACTGTGTTGGAACACTGTCATGGGACAGTGTTGGAACACTGTGATGGGACTGTGTTGGAACACTGTGATGAGACTGTGTTGCAACACAGTGATGGGACTGTGTTGGAACACTGTGATGGGACTGTGTTGGAACACTGCGATGGGACTGTGTTGTAACACTGTGATGGGACTGTGTTGCAACACAGTGATGGGACTGTGTTGGAACACTGTGATGGGACGGTGTTGGAACACTGTGATGGGACTGTGTTGAAAAACTGTCAAGGGACTGTGTTGGGACACAGTGATTGGACTGTGTTGGAACACAGTGATTGGACTGTGTTGGAACACTGTGATGGGACTGTGTTGGAACACAGTGATGGGACTGTGTTTGAACACAGTGATGGGACTGTGCTGGAACACTGTGATGGGACTGTGTTGGAACACTGTGATGGGACTGTATTGGACCACAGTGACATGACTGTGTTGGAACACTGTCATGGGACTGTGTTGGAACACTGTCAAGGGACTGTGTTGGAACACAGTGATGGGACTGTGTTGGAACACTGTGATGGGACTGTGTTGAAACACTGTGATGGGACTGTGTTGGAACACAGTGATGGGACTGTGTTTGAACACAGTGATGGGACTGTGTTGGAACACTGTGATGGGACTGTGTTGGAACACTGTGATGGGACTGTATTGGAACACAGTGATATGACTGTGTTGGAACACTGTCATGGGACTGTGTTGGAACACTGTCAAGGGACTGTGTTGGAACACAGTGATGGGAATGTGTTGGAACACAGTGATGGGACTGTGTTGAAACACTGTGATGGGACTGTGTTGAAACACTGTGATGGGACTGTGTTGGAACACTGTGATGGGAATGTGTTGGAACACTGTGATGGGACTGTGTTGGAACACAGTGATGGGACTGTGTTGGAACACTGTGATTGGACTGTGTTGCAACACAGTGATGGGACTGTGTTGGAACACTGTGATGTGACTGTGTTGGAACACTGTGATGGGACTGTATTGGAAAACTGTTGTGGGACTGTGTTGGAACACAGTTATGGGACTGTGTTGCAACAGAGTGATGGGACTGTGTTGGAACACTGTGATGGGACTGTGTTGCAACACAGTGATGGGACTGTGTTGGAACACAGTGATTGGGCTGTGTTGGAACACTGTGAAGGGACTGTGTTGGAACACTGTGATGGGACTGTGTTGGAACACTGAGATTGGACTGTGTTGGAACACAGTGATGGGACTGTGTTGGAACACTGTGATTGGACTGTGTTGCAACACAGTGATGGGACTGTGTTGGAACACTGTGATTGGACTGTGTTGGAACACTGTGATGGGACTGTGTTGGAACGCTGTCATGCGACTGTGTTCGAACACTGTGATGGGACCGTGTTGGAACACTGTCAAGGGACTGTGTTGGAACACTGTGATGGGACTGTGTTGGAACACTGAGATGGGACTGTGTTGGAACACTATCATGGGACTGTGTTGGAACACTGTCAAGGGACTGTGTTGGAACACTGGGATGGGAATGTGTTGGAACACAGTGATGGGACTGTGTTGGAACACTGTGATGGGACTGTGTTGGAACACTGTGATGGGACTGTGTTGGAACACTGTGATGGGACTGTATTGGAACACAGTGATGGGACTGTGTTGGAACACTGTCATGGGACTGTGTTGGAACACTGTGATGGGACTGTGTTTGAACACAGTGATGGGACTGTTTTGGAACACTGTGATGGGACTGTGTTGGACACAGTGATGGGACTGTGTTGGAACACTGTCAAGGCACTGTGTTGGAACACTGTGATGGGACTGTGTTGGAACACAGTGATGGGACTGTGTTGGAACACTGTGATGGGACTGTGTTGGAACACTGTGATGGGACTGTGTTGGAACACTGTGATGGGACTGTATTGTAACACAGTGATATGACTGTGTTGGAACACTGTCATGGGACTGTGTTGGAACACTGTGATGGGACTGTGTTGGAACACTGTGATGGGCCTGTGTTGGAACACTGTGATGGGACTGTGTTGGAACACTGTGATGGGACTTTGTTGGAACACTGTGATTGGACTGTGTTGGAACACTGTGATGGGAATGTGTTGGAACACTGAGATGCGACTGTGTTGGAACACTGATGGGACTGTGTTGGAAAACTGTGATGGGACTGTGTTGGAACACTGTGATTGGACTGTGTTGCAACAGAGTGATGGGACTGTGTTGGAACACTGTGATGGGACTGTGTTGGAACACTGTGATGGGACTGTGTTGGAACACTGAGATGGGACTGTGTTGGAACACAGTGATGGGACTGTGTTAGAACACAGTGATGGGACTGTGTTGCAACACAGTGATGGGACTGTGTTGGAACACTGTGATGGGACTGTGTTGGAACACTGTGATGGGACTGTGTTGGAACACTGTGATGGGACTCTGTTGCAACTCAGTGATGGGACTGTGTTGGAACACTGTGATGGGACTGTGTTGAAAAACTGTCAAGGGACTGTGTTGGAACACTGTGATGGGACTGTGTTGGAACACTGTGATGGGACTCTGTTGCAACTCAGTGATGGGACTGTGTTGGAACACTGTGATGGGACTGTGTTGAAAAACTGTCAAGGGACTGTGTTGGAACACTGTGATGGGACTGTGTTGGAACACTGTGATGGGACTGTGTTGGAACACTGTGATGGGACTGTGTTGGAACACAGTGATGCGACTGTGTTGGAACACAGTGATGGCACTGTGTTGGAACACTGTGATGGGACTGTGTTGGAACACTGTCAAGGGACTGTGTTGGAACACAGTGATGGGACTGTGTTGGAACACTGTGATGGGACTGTGTTGGAACACTGTGATGGGACTGTATTGGAAAACTGTGATGGGACTGTGTTGGAACACTGTGATTGGACTGTGTTGCAACACAGTGATGGGACTGTGTTGGAACACTGTGATTGGACTGTGTTGGAACACTGTGATGGGACTGTGTTGGAACGCTGTCATGCGACTGTGTTCGAACACTGTGATGGGACTGTGTTGGAACACTGTCAAGGGACTGTGTTGGAACACTGTGATGGGACTGTGTTGGAACACTGAGATGGGACTGTGTTGGAACACTATCATGGGACTGTGTTGGAACACTGTCAAGGGACTGTGTTGAAACACTGTGATGGGACTGTGTTGGAACACAGTGATGGGACTGTGTTGGAACACTGTGATGGGACTGTGTTGGAACACTGTGATGGGACTGTGTTGGAACACTGTGATGGGACTGTATTGGAACACAGTGATGGGACTGTGTTGGAACACTGTCATGGGACTGTGTTGGAACACTATGATGGGACTGTGTTTGAACACAGTGATGGGACTGTTTTGGAACACTGTGATGGGACTGTGTTGGACACAGTGATGGGACTGTGTCGGAACACTGTCAAGGCACTGTGTTGGAACACAGTGATGGGACTGTGTTGGAACACAGTGATGGGACTGTGTTGGAACACTGTGATGGGACTGTGTTGGAACACTGTGATGGGACTGTGTTGGAACACTGTGATGGGACTGTGTTGGAACACATTGACGGGACTGTGTTGGAACACTGTGATGGGACTGTGTTGGAACACAGTGACGGGACTGTGTTGGAACACAGTGATGGGACTGTGTTGGAACACTCTCATGGGACAGTGTTGGAACACAGTGATGGGACTGTGTTGCAACACAGTGATGGGACTGTGTTGGAACACTGTGATGGGACTGTGTTGGAACGCTGTCATGCGACTGTGTTCCAACACAGTCGCATCACAGTGTTCGAACACAGTCCCATGACAGCGTTCCAACACAGTCCCATCTCAGTGTTCCAACACAGTCTCATCACTGTGTTCCAAAACAGTCCCATCAAAGTGTTCCAACACAGTCCCATCATGTGATGAGACTGTGTTGCAACACAGTGATGGGACTGTGTTGGAACACAGTGATGGGACTGTGTTGGAACACTGTGATGGGACTGTGTTGGAACACTGTGATGGGACTGTGTTGGAACACTGTGAATGGACTGTGTTGCAACACTGTGATGGGACTGTGTTGGAACACAGTGATGGGACTGTGTTGGAATACTGTGATGGGACTGTGTTGGAACACTGTGATGGGACTGTGTTGCAACAGAGTGATGGGACTGTGTTGGAACACTGTGATGGGACTGTGTTGGAACACAGCGATGGGACTGTGTTGGAACACTGTGATGGGACTGTGTTGGAACACTGTGATGGGACTGTGTTGGAACACAGTGATGGGACTGCGTTGGAACACAGTGATGGGACTGTGTTGGAACACTGTGATGGGACTGTGTTGGAACACTGTGATGGGACTGTGTTGGAACACTGTGATGGGACTGTGTTGGAACACTGTGATGGGACTGTATTGTAACACAGTGATATGACTGTGTTGGAACACTGTCATGGGACTGTGTTGGAACACTGTGATGGGACTGTGTTTGAACACACTGATGGGACTGTGTTGGAACACTGTGATGGGACTGTGTTGGAACACTGTGATGGGCCTGTGTTGGAACACTGTGATGGGACTGTGTTGGAACACTGTGATGGGACTGTGTTGGAACACTGTGATTGGACTGTGTTGGAACACTGTGATGGGACTGTGTTGGAACACTGAGATGGGACTGTGTTGGAACACTGATGGGACTGTGTTGGAAAACTGTGATGGGACTGTGTTGGAACACTGTGATGGGACTGTGTTGCAACAGAGTGATGGGACTGTGTTGGAACACCGTGATGGGACTGCGTTGGAACATTGTGATGGGACTGTGTTGGAACACTGTGATGGGACTGTGTTGGTACAATGTGATGGGACTGTGTTGGAACACAGTGATGGGACTGTGTTGGAACACTGTGATGGGACTGTGTTGGAACACAGTGATGGGACTGTGTTTGAACACAGTGATGGGACTGTGTTGGAACACTGTGATGGGACTGTGTTGGAACACTGTGATGGGACTGTATTGGAACACTGTGATTGGACTGTGTTGGAACATTGTGATGGGACGGTGTTGGAACACTGTGATGGGACTCTGTTGCAACTCAGTGATGGGACTGTGTTGGAACACTGTGATGGGACTGTGTTGAAAAACTGTCAAGGGACTGTGTTGGAACATTGTGATGGGACTGTGTTGGAACACTGTGATGGGACTGTGTTGGTACAATGTGATGGGACTGTGTTGGAACACAGTGATGGGACTGTGTTGGAACACTGTGATGGGACTGTGTTGGAACACAGTGATGGGACTGTGTTTGAACACAGTGATGGGACTGTGTTGGAACACTGTGATGGGACTGTGTTGGAACACTGTGATGGGACTGTATTGGAACACAGTGATATGACTGTGTTGGAACACTGTCATGGGACTGTGTTGGAACACAGTGATGGGACTGTGTTGGAACACTGTGATGGGACTGTGTTGGAACACTGTGATGGGACTGAGTTGGAACACTGTGATGGGAATGTGTTGGAACACTGTGATGGGACTGTGTTGGAACACAGTGATGGGACTGTGTTGGAACACTGTGATGGGACTGTGTTGCAACACAGTGATGGGACTGTGTTGGAACACTGTGATGGGACTGTGTTGGAACACTGTGATGGGACTGTATTGGAAAACTGTGATGGGACTGTGTTGGAACACAGTTATGGGACTGTGTTGCAACAGAGTGATGGGACTGTGTTGGAACACTGTGATGGGACTGTGTTGGTACACAGTGATGGGACTGAATTGGAACACAGTGATGGGACTGTGTTGGAACACTGTGATGGGACTGTGTTGGAACACTGTGATGGGACTGTGTTGGAACACTGAGATGGGACTGTGTTGGAACACAGTGATGGGACTGTGTTAGAACACAGTGATGGGACTGTGTTGCAACACAGTGATGGGACTGTGTTGGAACACTGTGATGGGACTGTGTTGGAACACTGTGATGGGACTGTGTTGGAACGCTGTCATGCGACTGTGTTCCAACACAGTCGCATCACAGTGTTCGAACACAGTCCCATGACAGCGTTCCAACACAGTCCCATCTCAGTGTTCCAACACAGTCTCATCCCTGTGTTCCAAAACAGTCCCATCACAGTGTTCCAACACAGTCCCATCATGTGATGAGACTGTGTTGCAACACAGTGATGGGACTGTGTTGGAACACAGTGATGTGACTGTGTTGGAACACTGTGATGGGACTGTGTTGGAACACTGTGATGGGACTGTGTTGGAACACTGTGATGGGACTGTGTTGGAACACTGTGAATGGACTGTGTTGCAACACTGTGATGGGACTGTGTTGGAACACAGTGATGGGACTGTGTTGGAATACTGTGATGGGACTGTGTTGGAACACTGTGATGGGACTGTGTTGCAACAGAGTGATGGGACTGTGTTGGAACACTGTGATGGGACTGTGTTGGAACACAGTGATGGGACTGTGTTGGAACACTGTGATGGGACTGTGGTGGAACACTGTGATGGGACTGTGTTGGAACACAGTGATGGGACTGTGTTGGAACACTGTGATGGGACTGTGTTGGAACACTGTGATGGGACTGTGTTGGAACACTGTGATGGGACTGTGTTGGAACACTGTGATGGGACTGTATTGTAACACAGTGATATGACTGTGTTGGAACACTGTCATGGGACTGTGTTGGAACACTGTGATGGGACTGTGTTTGAACACACTGATGGGACTGTGTTGGAACACTGTGATGGGACTGTGTTGGAACACTGTGATGGGCCTGTGTTGGAACACTGTGATGGGACTGTGTTGGAACACTGTGATGGGACTGTGTTGGAACACTGTGATGGGACTGAATTGGAACACAGTGATGGGACTGTGTTGGAACACTGTGATGGGACTGTGTTGGAACACTGTGATGGGACTGTGTTGGAACACTGTGATGGGACTGTGTTGGTACACAGTTATGGGACTGAATTGGAACACAGTGATGGGACTGTGTTGGAACACTGTGATGGGACTGTGTTGGAACACTGTGATGGGACTGTGTTGGAACACTGAGATGGGACTGTGTTGGAACACAGTGATGGGACTGTGTTGGAACACAGTGATGGGACTGTGTTGCAACACAGTGATGGGACTGTGTTGGAACACTGTGATGGGACTGTGTTGGAACACTGTGATGGGACTGTGTTGGTACACAGTGTTGGGACTGAATTGGAACACAGTGATGGGACTGTGTTGGAACACTGTGATGGGACTGTGTTGGAACACTGTGATGGGACTGTGTTGGAACACTGAGATGGGACTGTGTTGGAACACAGTGATGGGACTGTGTTAGAACACAGTGATGGGACTGTGTTGCAACACAGTGATGGGACTGTGTTGGAACACTGTGATGGGACTGTGTTGGAACGCTGTCATGCGACTGTGTTCCAACACAGTCGCATCACAGTGTTCGAACACAGTCCCATGACAGCGTTCCAACACAGTCCCATCTCAGTGTTCCAACACAGTCTCATCACTGTGTTCCAAAACAGTCCCATCAAAGTGTTCCAACACAGTCCCATCATGTGATGAGACTGTGTTGCAACACAGTGATGGGACTGTGTTGGAACACAGTGATGGGACTGTGTTGGAACACTGTGATGGGACTGTGTTGGAACACTGTGATGGGACTGTGTTGGAACACTGTGAATGGACTGTGTTGCAACACTGTGATGGGACTGTGTTGGAACACAGTGATGGGACTGTGTTGGAATACTGTGATGGGACTGTGTTGGAACACTGTGATGGGACTGTGTTGCAACAGAGTGATGGGACTGTGTTGGAACACTGTGATGGGACTGTGTTGGAACACAGCGATGGGACTGTGTTGGAACACTGTGATGGGACTGTGTTGGAACACTGTGATGGGACTGTGTTGGAACACAGTGATGGGACTGCGTTGGAACACAGTGATGGGACTGTGTTGGAACACTGTGATGGGACTGTGTTGGAACACTGTGATGGGACTGTGTTGGAACACTGTGATGGGACTGTGTTGGAACACTGTGATGGGACTGTATTGTAACACAGTGATATGACTGTGTTGGAACACTGTCATGGGACTGTGTTGGAACACTGTGATGGGACTGTGTTTGAACACACTGATGGGACTGTGTTGGAACACTGTGATGGGACTGTGTTGGAACACTGTGATGGGCCTGTGTTGGAACACTGTGATGGGACTGTGTTGGAACACTGTGATGGGACTGTGTTGGAACACTGTGATTGGACTGTGTTGGAACACTGTGATGGGACTGTGTTGGAACACTGAGATGGGACTGTGTTGGAACACTGATGGGACTGTGTTGGAAAACTGTGATGGGACTGTGTTGGAACACTGTGATGGGACTGTGTTGCAACAGAGTGATGGGACTGTGTTGGAACACCGTGATGGGACTGCGTTGGAACATTGTGATGGGACTGTGTTGGAACACTGTGATGGGACTGTGTTGGTACAATGTGATGGGACTGTGTTGGAACACAGTGATGGGACTGTGTTGGAACACTGTGATGGGACTGTGTTGGAACACAGTGATGGGACTGTGTTTGAACACAGTGATGGGACTGTGTTGGAACACTGTGATGGGACTGTGTTGGAACACTGTGATGGGACTGTATTGGAACACTGTGATTGGACTGTGTTGGAACATTGTGATGGGACGGTGTTGGAACACTGTGATGGGACTCTGTTGCAACTCAGTGATGGGACTGTGTTGGAACACTGTGATGGGACTGTGTTGAAAAACTGTCAAGGGACTGTGTTGGAACATTGTGATGGAACTGTGTTGGAACACTGTGATGGGACTGTGTTGGTACAATGTGATGGGACTGTGTTGGAACACAGTGATGGGACTGTGTTGGAACACTGTGATGGGACTGTGTTGGAACACAGTGATGGGACTGTGTTTGAACACAGTGATGGGACTGTGTTGGAACACTGTGATGGGACTGTGTTGGAACACTGTGATGGGACTGTATTGGAACACAGTGATATGACTGTGTTGGAACACTGTCATGGGACTGTGTTGGAACACAGTGATGGGACTGTGTTGGAACACTGTGATGGGACTGTGTTGGAACACTGTGATGGGACTGAGTTGGAACACTGTGATGGGAATGTGTTGGAACACTGTGATGGGACTGTGTTGGAACACAGTGATGGGACTGTGTTGGAACACTGTGATTGGACTGTGTTGCAACACAGTGATGGGACTGTGTTGGAACACTGTGATGGGACTGTGTTGGAACACTGTGATGGGACTGTATTGGAAAACTGTGATGGGACTGTGTTGGAACACAGTTATGGGACTGTGTTGCAACAGAGTGATGGGACTGTGTTGGAACACTGTGATGGGACTGTGTTGGTACACAGTGATGGGACTGAATTGGAACACAGTGATGGGACTGTGTTGGAACACTGTGATGGGACTGTGTTGGAATACTGTGATGGGACTGTGTTGGAACACTGAGATGGGACTGTGTTGGAACACAGTGATGGGACTGTGTTAGAACACAGTGATGGGACTGTGTTGCAACACAGTGATGGGACTGTGTTGGAACACTGTGATGGGACTGTGTTGGAACACTGTGATGGGACTGTGTTGGAACGCTGTCATGCGACTGTGTTCCAACACAGTCGCATCACAGTGTTCGAACACAGTCCCATGACAGCGTTCCAACACAGTCCCATCTCAGTGTTCCAACACAGTCTCATCACTGTGTTCCAAAACAGTCCCATCACAGTGTTCCAACACAGTCCCATCATGTGATGAGACTGTGTTGCAACACAGTGATGGGACTGTGTTGGAATACAGTGATGTGACTGTGTTGGAACACTGTGATGGGACTGTGTTGGAACACTGTGATGGGACTGTGTTGGAACACTGTGATGGGACTGTGTTGGAACACTGTGAATGGACTGTGTTGCAACACTGTGATGGGACTGTGTTGGAACACAGTGATGGGACTGTGTTGGAATACTGTGATGGGACTGTGTTGGAACACTGTGATGGGACTGTGTTGCAACAGAGTGATGGGACTGTGTTGGAACACTGTGATGGGACTGTGTTGGAACGCTGTCATGCGACTGTGTTCCAACACAGTCGCATCACAGTGTTCGAACACAGTCCCATGACAGCGTTCCAACACAGTCCCATCTCAGTGTTCCAACACAGTCTCATCACTGTGTTCCAAAACAGTCCCATCAAAGTGTTCCAACACAGTCCCATCATGTGATGAGACTGTGTTGCAACACAGTGATGGGACTGTGTTGGAACACAGTGATGGGACTGTGTTGGAACACTGTGATGGGACTGTGTTGGAACACTGTGATGGGACTGTGTTGGAACACTGTGAATGGACTGTGTTGCAACACTGTGATGGGACTGTGTTGGAACACAGTGATGGGACTGTGTTGGAATACTGTGATGGGACTGTGTTGGAACACTGTGATGGGACTGTGTTGCAACAGAGTGATGGGACTGTGTTGGAACACTGTGATGGGACTGTGTTGGAACACAGCGATGGGACTGTGTTGGAACACTGTGATGGGACTGTGTTGGAACACTGTGATGGGACTGTGTTGGAACACAGTGATGGGACTGCGTTGGAACACAGTGATGGGACTGTGTTGGAACACTGTGATGGGACTGTGTTGGAACACTGTGATGGGACTGTGTTGGAACACTGTGATGGGACTGTGTTGGAACACTGTGATGGGACTGTATTGTAACACAGTGATATGACTGTGTTGGAACACTGTCATGGGACTGTGTTGGAACACTGTGATGGGACTGTGTTTGAACACACTGATGGGACTGTGTTGGAACACTGTGATGGGACTGTGTTGGAACACTGTGATGGGCCTGTGTTGGAACACTGTGATGGGACTGTGTTGGAACACTGTGATGGGACTGTGTTGGAACACTGTGATTGGACTGTGTTGGAACACTGTGATGGGACTGTGTTGGAACACTGAGATGGGACTGTGTTGGAACACTGATGGGACTGTGTTGGAAAACTGTGATGGGACTGTGTTGGAACACTGTGATGGGACTGTGTTGCAACAGAGTGATGGGACTGTGTTGGAACACCGTGATGGGACTGCGTTGGAACATTGTGATGGGACTGTGTTGGAACACTGTGATGGGACTGTGTTGGTACAATGTGATGGGACTGTGTTGGAACACAGTGATGGGACTGTGTTGGAACACTGTGATGGGACTGTGTTGGAACACAGTGATGGGACTGTGTTTGAACACAGTGATGGGACTGTGTTGGAACACTGTGATGGGACTGTGTTGGAACACTGTGATGGGACTGTATTGGAACACTGTGATTGGACTGTGTTGGAACATTGTGATGGGACGGTGTTGGAACACTGTGATGGGACTCTGTTGCAACTCAGTGATGGGACTGTGTTGGAACACTGTGATGGGACTGTGTTGAAAAACTGTCAAGGGACTGTGTTGGAACATTGTGATGGGACTGTGTTGGAACACTGTGATGGGACTGTGTTGGTACAATGTGATGGGACTGTGTTGGAACACAGTGATGGGACTGTGTTGGAACACTGTGATGGGACTGTGTTGGAACACAGTGATGGGACTGTGTTTGAACACAGTGATGGGACTGTGTTGGAACACTGTGATGGGACTGTGTTGGAACACTGTGATGGGACTGTATTGGAACACAGTGATATGACTGTGTTGGAACACTGTCATGGGACTGTGTTGGAACACAGTGATGGGACTGTGTTGGAACACTGTGATGGGACTGTGTTGGAACACTGTGATGGGACTGAGTTGGAACACTGTGATGGGAATGTGTTGGAACACTGTGATGGGACTGTGTTGGAACACAGTGATGGGACTGTGTTGGAACACTGTGATTGGACTGTGTTGCAACACAGTGATGGGACTGTGTTGGAACACTGTGATGGGACTGTGTTGGAACACTGTGATGGGACTGTATTGGAAAACTGTGATGGGACTGTGTTGGAACACAGTTATGGGACTGTGTTGCAACAGAGTGATGGGACTGTGTTGGAACACTGTGATGGGACTGTGTTGGTACACAGTGATGGGACTGAATTGGAACACAGTGATGGGACTGTGTTGGAACACTGTGATGGGACTGTGTTGGAATACTGTGATGGGACTGTGTTGGAACACTGAGATGGGACTGTGTTGGAACACAGTGATGGGACTGTGTTAGAACACAGTGATGGGACTGTGTTGCAACACAGTGATGGGACTGTGTTGGAACACTGTGATGGGACTGTGTTGGAACACTGTGATGGGACTGTGTTGGAACGCTGTCATGCGACTGTGTTCCAACACAGTCGCATCACAGTGTTCGAACACAGTCCCATGACAGCGTTCCAACACAGTCCCATCTCAGTGTTCCAACACAGTCTCATCACTGTGTTCCAAAACAGTCCCATCACAGTGTTCCAACACAGTCCCATCATGTGATGAGACTGTGTTGCAACACAGTGATGGGACTGTGTTGGAATACAGTGATGTGACTGTGTTGG
Source organism: Chiloscyllium plagiosum (assembly GCF_037043375.1). NCBI lineage: Eukaryota > Metazoa > Chordata > Chondrichthyes > Orectolobiformes > Hemiscylliidae > Chiloscyllium > Chiloscyllium plagiosum. The sequence continues at coordinate 19,486,940 of NW_028270176.1, forward strand.
AACACTGTGATGGGACTGTGTTGGAACACTGTGATGGGACTGTGTTGGAACACTGTGATGGGACTGTGTTGGAACACTGTGAATGGACTGTGTTGCAACACTGTGATGGGACTGTGTTGGAACACAGTGATGGGACTGTGTTGGAATACTGTGATGGGACTGTGTTGGAACACTGTGATGGGACTGTGTTGCAACAGAGTGATGGGACTGTGTTGGAACACTGTGATGGGACTGTGTTGGAACACAGTGATGGGACTGTGTTGGAACACTGTGATGGGACTGTGGTGGAACACTGTGATGGGACTGTGTTGGAACACAGTGATGGGACTGTGTTGGAACACTGTGATGGGACTGTGTTGGAACACTGTGATGGGACTGTGTTGGAACACTGTGATGGGACTGTGTTGGAACACTGTGATGGGACTGTATTGTAACACAGTGATATGACTGTGTTGGAACACTGTCATGGGACTGTGTTGGAACACTGTGATGGGACTGTGTTTGAACACACTGATGGGACTGTGTTGGAACACTGTGATGGGACTGTGTTGGAACACTGTGATGGGCCTGTGTTGGAACACTGTGATGGGACTGTGTTGGAACACTGTGATGGGACTGTGTTGGAACACTGTGATTGGACTGTGTTGGAACACTGTGATGGGACTGTGTTGGAACACTGAGATGGGACTGTGTTGGAACACTGATGGGACTGTGTTGGAAGACTGTGATGGGACTGTGTTGGAACACTGTGATGGGACTGTGTTGCAACAGAGTGATGGGACTGTGTTGGAACTCCGTGATGGGACAGTGTTGGAACATTGTGATGGGACTGTGTTGGAACACTGTGATGGGACTGTGTTGGTACAATGTGATGGGACTGTGTTGGAACACTGTGATGGGACTGTGTTGGAACACAGTCACGGGACTGTGTTGGAACACTGTGATGGGACTGTGTTGGAACACTGTGATGGGACAGTGTTGGAACACTGTGATGGGACTGTGTTTGAACACTGTGATGAGACTGTGTTGCAACACAGTGATGGGACTGTGTTGGAACACTGTGATTGGACTGTGTTGGAACATTGTGATGGGACTGTGTTGGAACACTGTGATGGGACTCTGTTGCAACTCAGTGATTGGACTGTGTTGGAACACTGTGATGGGACTGTGTTGAAAAACTGTCAAGGGACTGTGTTGGAACACTGTGATGGGACTGTGTTGGAACACTGTGATGGGACTGTGTTGAAAAACTGTCAAGGGACTGTGTTGGAACACTGTGATTGGACTGTGTTGGAACACAGTGATTGGACTGTGTTGGAACACTGTGATGGGACTGTGTTGGAACACAGTGATGCGACTGTGTTGAACACAGTGATGGGACTGTGTTGGAACACTGTGATGGGACTGTGTTGGAACACTGTGTTGGGACTGAATTGGAACACAGTGATGGGACTGTGTTGGAAAACTGTGATGGGACTGTGTTGGAACACTGTGATGGGACTGTGTTGGAACACTGAGATGGGACTGTGTTGGAACACTGTCAAGGGACTGTGTTGGAACACAGTGATGGGACTGTGTTGCAACACAGTGATGGGACTGTGTTGGAACACTGTGATGGGACTGTGTTGGAACACTGTGATGGGACTGTGTTGGAACGCTGTCATGCGACTGTGTTCCAACACAGTCGCATCACCGTGTTCGAACACAGTCCCATGACAGCGTTCCAACACAGTCCCATCTCAGTGTTCCAACACAGTCTCATCACTGTGTTCCAAAACAGTCCCATCACAGTGTTCCAACACAGTCCCATCATGTGATGAGACTGTGTTGCAACACAGTGATGGGACTGTGTTGGAACACAGTGATGTGACTGTGTTGGAACACTGTGATGGGACTGTGTTGGAACACTGTGATGGGACTGTGTTGGAACACTGTGATGGGACTGTGTTGGAACACTGTGAATGGACTGTGTTGCAACACTGTGATGGGACTGTGTTGGAACACAGTGATGGGACTGTGTTGGAATACTGTGATGGGACTGTGTTGGAACACTGTGATGGGACTGTGTTGCAACAGAGTGATAGGACTGTGTTGGAACACTGTGATGGGACTGTGTTGGAACACAGTGATGGGACTGTGTTGGAACACTGTGATGGGACTGTGTTGGAACACTGTGATGGGACTGTGTTGGAACACAGTGATGGGACTGTGTTGGAACACTGTGATGGGACTGTGTTGGAACACTGTGATGGGACTGTGTTGGAACACTGTGATGGGACTGTATTGTAACACAGTGATATGACTGTGTTGGAACACTGTCATGGGACTGTGTTGGAACACTGTGATGGGACTGTGTTTGAACACACTGATGGGACTGTGTTGGAACACTGTGATGGGCCTGTGTTGGAACACTGTGATGGGACTGTGTTGGAACACTGTGATGGGACTGTGTTGGAACACTGTGATTGGACTGTGTTGGAACACTGTGATGGGACTGTGTTGGAACACTGAGATGGGACTGTGTTGGAACACTGATGGGACTGTGTTGGAAAACTGTGATGGGACTGTGTTGGAACACTGTGATGGGACTGTGTTGCAACAGAGTGATGGGACTGTGTTGGAACACCGTGATGGGACTGTGTTGGAACATTGTGATGGGACTGTGTTGGAATACTGTGATGGGACTGTGTTGGTACAATGTGATGGGACTGTGTTGGAACACTGTGATGGGACTGTGTTGGAACACAGTCACGGGACTGTGTTGGAACACTGTGATGGGACTGTGTTGCAACACAGTGATGGGACTGTGTTGGAACACTGTGATTGGACTGTGTTGGAACATTGTGATGGGACGGTGTTGGAACACTGTGATGGGACTCTGTTGCAACTCAGTGATGGGACTGTGTTGGAACACTGTGATGGGACTGTGTTGAAAAACTGTCAAGGGACTGTGTTGGAACACTGTGATGGGACTGTGTTGGAACACTGTGATGGGACTGTGTTGAAAAACTGTCAAGGGACTGTGTTGGAACACTGTGATTGGACTGTGTGGAACACAGTGATTGGACTGTGTTGGAACACTGTGATGGGACTGTGTTGGAACACAGTGATGCGACTGTGTTTGAACACAGTGATGGGACTGTGTTGGAACACTGTGATGGGACTGTGTTGGAACACTGTGTTGGGACTGTGTTGGAACACAGTGATGGGACTGTGTTGGAACACTGTGATTGGACTGTGTTGCAACACAGAGATGGGACTGTGTTGGAACACTGTGATGGGACTGTGTTGGAACACTGTGATGGGACTGTGTTGGAACACTGTGATGGGACTGTGTTGCAACAGAGTGATGGGACTGTGTTGGAACACTGTGATGGGACTGTGTTGGAACACTGTGATGGGACTGTGTTGGAAAACTGTCAAGGGACTGTGTTGGAACACTGTGATGGGACTGTGTTGGAACCCATTGACGGGACTGTGTTGGAACACTGTGATGGGACTGTGTTGGAACTCAGTGACGGGACTGTGTTGGAACACAGTGATGGGACTGTGTTGGAACACTGTCATGGGACAGTGTTGGAACACTGTGATGGGACTGTGTTGGAACACTGTGATGAGACTGTGTTGCAACACAGTGATGGGACTGTGTTGGAACACTGTGATGGGACTGTGTTGCAACAGAGTGATTGGACTGTGTTGGAACACTGTGATGGGACTGTGTTGCAACACAGTGATGGGACTGTGTTGGAACACTGTGATGGGACTGTGTTGTAACACTGTGATGGGACTGTGTTGAAAAACTGTCATGGGACTGTGTTGGGACACAGTGATGGGACTGTGTTGGAACACAGTGATTGGACAGTGTTGGAACATTGTGATGGGACTGTGTTGGAACACAGTGATGGGACTGTGTTTGAACACAGTGATGGGACTGTGTTGGAACACTGTGATGGGACTGTGTTGGAACACTGTGATGGGACTGTATTGGAACACAGTGATATGACTGTGTTGGAACACTGTCATGGGACTGTGTTGGAACATTGTGATGGGACTGTGTTGGAACACAGTGATGGGACTGTGTTGGAACACTGTGATGGGACTGTGTTGGAACACTGTGATGGGACTGAGTTGGAACACTGTGATGGGAATGTGTTGGAACACTGTGATGGGACTGTGTTGGAACACAGTGATGGGACTGTGTTGGAACACTGATTGGACTGTGTTGCAACACAGTGAGGGGACTGTGTTGGAACACTGTGATGGGACTGTGTTGGAACACTGTGATGGGACTGTATTGGAAAACTGTGATGGGACTGTGTTGGAACACAGTTATGGGACTGTGTTGCAACAGAGTGATGGGACTGTGTTGGAACACTGTGATGGGACTGTGTTGGTACACAGTGATGGGACTGAATTGGAACACAGTTATGGGACTGTGTTGGAACACTGTGATGGGACTGTGTTGGAACACTGTGATGGGACTGTGTTGGAACACTGAGATGGGACTGTGTTGGAACACAGTGATGGGACTGTGTTGGAACGCTGTCATGCGACTGTGTTCCAACACAGTCCCATCACAGTGTTGGAACACAGTCCCATGACAGCGTTCCAACACAGTCCCATCTCAGTGTTCCAACACAGTCTCATCACTGTGTTCCAAAACAGTCCCATCACAGTGTTCCAACACAGTCCCATCATGTGATGAGACTGTGTTGCAACACAGTGATGGGACTGTGTTGGAACACAGTGATGTGACTGTGTTGGAACACTGTGATGGGACTGTGTTGGAACACTGTGATGGGACTGTGTTGGAACACTGTCAAGGAACTGTGTTGGAACACTGTGATGGGACTGTGTTGGAACACAGTGATGGGACTGTGTTGGAATACTGTGATGGGACTGTGTTGGAACACTGTGATGGGACTGTGTTGCAACAGAGTGATGGGACTGTGTTGGAACACTGTGATGGGACTGTGTTTGAACACAGTGATGGGACTGTGTTGGAACACTGTGATGGGACTGTGTTGGTACAATGTGATGGGACTGTGTTGGAACACAGTGATTGGACTGTGTTGGAACACAGTCACGGGACTGTGTTGGAACACTGTGATGGGACTGTGTTGGAACACTGTCATGGGACAGTGTTGGAACACTGTGATGGGACTGTGTTTGAACACTGTGATGAGACTGTGTTGCAACACAGTGATGGGACTGTGTTGGAACACTGTGATTGAACTGTGTTGGAACATTGTGATGGGACTGTGTTGGAACACAGTGATGGGACTGTGTTTGAACACAGTGATGGGACTGTGTTGGAACACTGTGATGGGACTGTGTTGGAACACTGTGATGGGACTGTATTGGAACACAGTGATATGACTGTGTTGGAACACTGTCATGGGACTGTGTTGGAACACTGTCAAGGGACTGTGTTGGAACACAGTGATGGGACTGTGTTGAAACACTGTGATGGGACTGTGTTGGAACACTGTGATGGGACTGAGTTGGAACACTGTGATGGGAATGTGTTGGAACACTGTGATGGGACTGTGTTGGAACACAGTGATGGGACTGTGTTGGAACACTGTGATTGGACAGTGTTGCAACACAGTGAGGGGACTGTGTTGGAACACTGTGATGAGACTGTGTTGGAACACTGTGATGGGACTGTATTGGAAAACTGTGATGGGACTGTGTTGGAACACAGTTATGGGACTGTGTTGCAACAGAGTGATGGGACTGTGTTGGAACACTGTGATGGGACTGTGTTGGTACACAGTGATGGGACTGAATTGGAACACAGTTATGGGACTGTGTTGGAACACTGTGATGGGACTGTGTTGGAACACTGTGATGGGACTGTGTTGGAACACTGAGATGGGACTGTGTTGGAACACAGTGATGGGACTGTGTTGGAACACAGTGATGGGACTGTGTTGCAACACAGTGATGGGACTGTGTTGGAACACTGTGATGGGACTGTGTTGGAACACTGTGATGGGACTGTGTTGGAACGCTGTCATGCGACTGTGTTCCAACACAGTCCCATCACAGTGTTCGAACACAGTCCCATGACAGCGTTCCAACACAGTCCCATCTCAGTGTTCCAACACAGTCTCATCACTGTGTTCCAAAACAGTCCCATCACAGTGTTCCAACACAGTCCCATCATGTGATGAGACTGTGTTGCAACACAGTGATGGGACTGTGTTGGAACACAGTGATGTGTCTGTGTTGGAACACTGTGATGGGACTGTGTTGGAACACTGTGATGGGACTGTGTTGGAACACTGTCAAGGGACTGTGTTGGAACACTGTGATGGGACTGTGTTGGAACACAGTGATGGGACTGTGTTGGAATACTGTGATGGGACTGTGTTGGAACACTGTGATGGGACTGTGTTGCAACAGAGTGATGGGACTGTGTTGGAACACTGTGATGGGACTGTGTTTGAACACAGTGATGGGACTGTGTTGGAACACTGTGATGGGACTGTGTTGGTACAATGTGATGGGACTGTGTTGGAACACTGTGATGGGACTGAGTTGGAACACAGTCACGGGACTGTGTTGGAACACTGTGATGGGACTGTGTTGGAACACTGTCATGGGACAGTGTTGGAACACTGTGATGGGACTGTGTTTGAACACTGTGATGAGACTGTATTGCAACACAGTGATGGGACTGTGTTGGAACACTGTGATTGGACTGTGTTGGAACACTGTGATGGGACTGTGTTGGAACACTGTGATGGGACTCTGTTGCAACTCAGTGATGGGACTGTGTTGGAGCACTGTGATGGGACTGTGTTGGAACACTGTGATGGGACTGTGTTGGAACACTGTGATGGGACTGTGTTGAAAAACTGTCAAGGGAATGTGTTGGAACACTGTGATGGGACTGTGTTGGAACACAGTGATTGGACTGTGTTGGAATACTGTGATGGGACTGTGTTGGAACACAGTGATGCGACTTTGTTTGAACACAGTGATGGGACTGTGTTGGAACACTGTGATAGGACTGTGTTGGAACACTGTGATGGGACTGTGTTGAAAAACTGTCAAGGGACTGTGTTGGAAAACTGTGATGGGACTGTGTTGGAACACTGTGATGGGACTGTGTTGAAAAACTGTCAAGGGAATGTGTTGGAACACTGTGATGGGACTGTGTTGGAACACAGTGATTGGACTGTGTTGGAATACTGTGATGGGACTGTGTTGGAACACAGTGATGCGACTTTGTTTGAACACAGTGATGGGACTGTGTTGGAACACTGTGATAGGACTGTGTTGGAACACTGTGTTGGGACTGTGTTGGAACACAGTGATGGGACTGTGTTGGAACACTGTGATTGGACTGTGTTGCAACACAGAGATGGGACTGTGTTGGAACACTGTGATGGGACTGTGTTGGAACACTGTGATGGGACTGTGTTGGAACACTGTGATGGGACTGTGTTGCAACAGAGTGATGGGACTGTGTTGGAACACTGTGATGGGACTGTGTTGGAACACTGTGACGGGACTGTGTTGGAAAACTGTCAAGGGACTGTGTTGGAACACTGTGATGGGACTGTGTTGAACACATTGACGGGACTGTGTTGGAACACTGTGATGGGACTGTGTTGGAACACAGTGACGGGACTGTGTTGGAACACAGTGATGGGACTGTGTTGGAACACTGTCATGGGACAGTGTTGGAACACTGTGATGGGACTGTGTTGGAACACTGTGATGAGACTGTGTTGCAACACAGTGATGGGACTGAGTTGGAACTGTGTTGCAACAGAGTGATGGGACTGTGTTGGAACACTGTGATGGGACTGCGTTGCAACACAGTGATGGGACTGTGTTGGAACACTGTGATGGGACTGTGTTGGAACACTGTGATGGGACTGTGTTGAAAAACTGTCATGAGACTGTGTTGGGACACAGTGATGGGACTGTGTTGGAACACAGTGATTGGACTGTGTTGGAACACTGTGATGGGACTGTGTTGGAACACAGTCACGGGACTGTGTTGGAACACTGTGATGGGACTGTGTTGGAACACTGTCATGGGACAGTGTTGGAACACTGTGATGGGACTGTGTTTGAACACTGTGATGAGACTGTGTTGCAACACAGTGATGGGACTGTGTTGGAACACTGTGATTGAACTGTGTTGGAACATTGTGATGGGACTGTGTTGGAACACAGTGATGGGACTGTGTTTGAACACAGTGATGGGACTGTGTTGGAACACTGTGATGGGACTGTGTTGGAACACTGTGATGGGACTGTATTGGAACACAGTGATATGACTGTGTTGGAACACTGTCATGGGACTGTGTTGGAACACTGTCAAGGGACTGTGTTGGAACACAGTGATGGGACTGTGTTGGAACGCTGTGATGGGACTGTGTTGGAACACTGTGATGGGACTGAGTTGGAACACTGTGATGGGAATGTGTTGGAACACTGTGATGGGACTGTGTTGGAACACAGTGATGGGACTGTGTTGGAACACTGTGATTGGACTGTGTTGCAACACAGTGAGGGGACTGTGTTGGAACACTGTGATGGGACTGTGTTGGAACACTGTGATGGGACTGTATTGGAAAACTGTGATGGGACTGTGTTGGAACACAGTTATGGGACTGTGTTGCAACAGAGTGATGGGACTGTGTTGGAACACTGTGATGGGACTGTGTTGGTACACAGTGATGGGACTGAATTGGAACACAGTTATGGGACTGTGTTGGAACACTGTGATGGGACTGTGTTGGAACACTGTGATGGGACTGTGTTGGAACACTGTGATGGGACTGTATTGGAACACAGTGATATGACTGTGTTGGAACACTGTCATGGGACTGTGTTGGAACACTGTGATGGGACTGTGTTGGAACACTGTGATGGGACTCTGTTGCAACTCAGTGATGGGACTGTGTTGGAGCACTGTGATGGGACTGTGTTGGAACACTGTGATGGGACTGTGTTGAAAAACTGTCAAGGGACTGTGTTGGAAAACTGTGATGGGACTGTGTTGGAACACTGTGATGGGACTGTGTTGAAAAACTGTCAAGGGAATGTGTTGGAACACTGTGATGGGACTGTGTTGGAACACAGTGATTGGACTGTGTTGGAATACTGTGATGGGACTGTGTTGGAACACAGTGATGCGACTTTGTTTGAACACAGTGATGGGACTGTGTTGGAACACTGTGATAGGACTGTGTTGGAACACTGTGTTGGGACTGTGTTGGAACACAGTGATGGGACTGTGTTGGAACACTGTGATTGGACTGTGTTGCAACACAGAGATGGGACTGTGTTGGAACACTGTGATGGGACTGTGTTGGAACACTGTGATGGGACTGTGTTGGAACACTGTGATGGGACTGTGTTGCAACAGAGTGATGGGACTGTGTTGGAACACTGTGATGGGACTGTGTTGGAACACTGTGATGGGACTGTGTTGGAAAACTGTCAAGGGACTGTGTTGGAACACTGTGATGGGACTGTGTTGAACACATTGACGGGACTGTGTTGGAACACTGTGATGGGACTGTGTTGGAACACAGTGACGGGACTGTGTTGGAACACAGTGATGGGACTGTGTTGGAACACTGTCATGGGACAGTGTTGGAACACTGTGATGGGACTGTGTTGGAACACTGTGATGAGACTGTGTTGCAACACAGTGATGGGACTGTGTTGGAACTGTGTTGCAACAGAGTGATGGGACTGTGTTGGAACACTGTGATGGGACTGCGTTGCAACACAGTGATGGGACTGTGTTGGAACACTGTGATGGGACTGTGTTGGAACACTGTGATGGGACTGTGTTGAAAAACTGTCATGAGACTGTGTTGGGACACAGTGATGGGACTGTGTTGGAACACAGTGATTGGACTGTGTTGGAACACTGTGATGGGACTGTGTTGGAACACAGTCACGGGACTGTGTTGGAACACTGTGATGGGACTGTGTTGGAACACTGTCATGGGACAGTGTTGGAACACTGTGATGGGACTGTGTTTGAACACTGTGATGAGACTGTGTTGCAACACAGTGATGGGACTGTGTTGGAACACTGTGATTGAACTGTGTTGGAACATTGTGATGGGACTGTGTTGGAACACAGTGATGGGACTGTGTTTGAACACAGTGATGGGACTGTGTTGGAACACTGTGATGGGACTGTGTTGGAACACTGTGATGGGACTGTATTGGAACACAGTGATATGACTGTGTTGGAACACTGTCATGGGACTGTGTTGGAACACTGTCAAGGGACTGTGTTGGAACACAGTGATGGGACTGTGTTGGAACACTGTGATGGGACTGTGTTGGAACACTGTGATGGGACTGAGTTGGAACACTGTGATGGGAATGTGTTGGAACACTGTGATGGGACTGTGTTGGAACACAGTGATGGGACTGTGTTGGAACACTGTGATTGGACTGTGTTGCAACACAGTGAGGGGACTGTGTTGGAACACTGTGATGGGACTGTGTTGGAACACTGTGATGGGACTGTATTGGAAAACTGTGATAGGACTGTGTTGGAACACAGTTATGGGACTGTGTTGCAACAGAGTGATGGGACTGTGTTGGAACACTGTGATGGGACTGTGTTGGTACACAGTGATGGGACTGAATTGGAACACAGTTATGGGACTGTGTTGGAACACTGTGATGGGACTGTGTTGGAACACTGTGATGGGACTGTGTTGGAACACTGAGATGGGACTGTGTTGGAACACAGTGATGGGACTGTGTTGGAACACAGTGATGGGACTGTGTTGCAACACAGTGATGGGACTGTGTTGGAACACTGTGATGGGACTGTGTTGGAACACTGTGATGGGACTGTGTTGGAACGCTGTCATGCGACTGTGTTCCAACACAGTCCCATCACAGTGTTCGAACACAGTCCCATGACAGCGTTCCAACACAGTCCCATCTCAGTGTTCCAACACAGTCTCATCACTGTGTTCCAAAACAGTCCCATCACAGTGTTCCAACACAGTCCCATCATGTGATGAGACTGTGTTGCAACACAGTGATGGGACTGTGTTGGAACACAGTGATGTGACTGTGTTGGAACACTGTGATGGGACTGTGTTGGAACACTGTGATGGGACTGTGTTGGAACACTGTCAAGGGACTGTGTTGGAACACTGTGATGGGACTGTGTTGGAACACAGTGATGGGACTGTGTTGGAATACTGTGATGGGACTGTGTTGGAACACTGTGATGGGACTGTGTTGCAACAGAGTGATGGGACTGTGTTGGAACACTGTGATGGGACTGTGTTTGAACACAGTGATGGGACTGTGTTGGAACACTGTGATGGGACTGTGTTGGTACAATGTGATGGGACTGTGTTGGAACACTGTGATGGGACTGTGTTGGAACACAGTCACGGGACTGTGTTGGAACACTGTGATGGGACTGTGTTGGAACACTGTCATGGGACAGTGTTGGAACACTGTGATGGGACTGTGTTTGAACACTGTGATGAGACTGTGTTGCAACACAGTGATGGGACTGTGTTGGAACACTGTGATTGGACTGTGTTGGAACACTGTGATGGGACTGTGTTGGAACACTGTGATGGGACTCTGTTGCAACTCAGTGATGGGACTGTGTTGGAGCACTGTGATGGGACTGTGTTGGAACACTGTGATGGGACTGTGTTGAAAAACTGTCAAGGGACTGTGTTGGAAAACTGTGATGGGACTGTGTTGGAACACTGTGATGGGACTGTGTTGAAAAACTGTCAAGGGAATGTGTTGGAACACTGTGATGGGACTGTGTTGGAACACAGTGATTGGACTGTGTTGGAATACTGTGATGGGACTGTGTTGGAACACAGTGATGCGACTTTGTTTGAACACAGTGATGGGACTGTGTTGGAACACTGTGATAGGACTGTGTTGGAACACTGTGTTGGGACTGTGTTGGAACACAGTGATGGGACTGTGTTGGAACACTGTGATTGGACTGTGTTGCAACACAGAGATGGGACTGTGTTGGAACACTGTGATGGGACTGTGTTGGAACACTGTGATGGGACTGTGTTGGAACACTGTGATGGGACTGTGTTGCAACAGAGTGATGGGACTGTGTTGGAACACTGTGATGGGACTGTGTTGGAACACTGTGATGGGACTGTGTTGGAAAACTGTCAAGGGACTGTGTTGGAACACTGTGATGGGACTGTGTTGAACACATTGACGGGACTGTGTTGGAACACTGTGATGGGACTGTGTTGGAACACAGTGACGGGACTGTGTTGGAACACAGTGATGGGACTGTGTTGGAACACTGTCATGGGACAGTGTTGGAACACTGTGATGGGACTGTGTTGGAACACTGTGATGAGACTGTGTTGCAACACAGTGATGGGACTGTGTTGGAACTGTGTTGCAACAGAGTGATGGGACTGTGTTGGAACACTGTGATGGGACTGCGTTGCAACACAGTGATGGGACTGTGTTGGAACACTGTGATGGGACTGTGTTGGAACACTGTGATGGGACTGTGTTGAAAAACTGTCATGGGACTGTGTTGGGACACAGTGATGGGACTGTGTTGGAACACAGTGATTGGACTGTGTTGGAACACTGTGATGGGACTGTGTTGGAACACAGTGATGGGACTGTGTTGGAACACAGTGATTGGACTGTGTTGGAACACTGTGATGGGACTGTGTTGGAACACTGTGATGGGACTGTATTGGAACACAGTGATATGACTGTGTTGGAACACTGTCATGGGACTGTGTTGGAACACTGTCAAGGGACTGTGTTGTAACACAGTGATGCGACTGTGTTGGAACACTGTGATGGGACTGTGTTGGAACACTGTGATGGGACTGAGTTGGAACACTGTGATGGGAATGTGTTGGAACATTGTCAAGGCACTGTGTTGGAACACCGTGATGGGACTGTGTTGGAACACTGTGATTGGACTGTGTTGCAACACAGTGATGGGACTGTGTTGGAACACTGTGATGGGACTGTGTTGGAACACTGTGATGGGACTGTATTGGAAAACTGTGATGGGACTGTGTTGGAACACTGTGATGGGACTGTGTTGGTACAATGTGATGGGACTGTGTTGGAACACTGTGATGGGACTGTGTTGGAACACAGTCACGGGACTGTGTTGGAACACTGTGATGAGACTGTGTTGCAACACAGTGATGGGACTGTGTTGGAACACTGTGATTGGACTGTGTTGGAACACTGTGATGGGACTGTGTTGGAACACTGTGATGGGACTCTGTTGCAACTCAGTGATGGGACTGTGTTGGAGCACTGTGATGGGACTGTGTTGGAACACTGTGATGGGACTGTGTTGAAAAACTGTCAAGGGACTGTGTTGGAAAACTGTGATGGGACTGTGTTGGAACACTGTGATGGGACTGTGTTGAAAAACTGTCAAGGGAATGTGTTGGAACACTGTGATGGGACTGTGTTGGAACACAGTGATTGGACTGTGTTGGAATACTGTGATGGGACTGTGTTGGAACACAGTGATGCGACTTTGTTTGAACACAGTGATGGGACTGTGTTGGAACACTGTGATAGGACTGTGTTGGAACACTGTGTTGGGACTGTGTTGGAACACAGTGATGGGACTGTGTTGGAACACTGTGATTGGACTGTGTTGCAACACAGAGATGGGACTGTGTTGGAACACTGTGATGGGACTGTGTTGGAACACTGTGATGGGACTGTGTTGGAACACTGTGATGGGACTGTGTTGCAACAGAGTGATGGGACTGTGTTGGAACACTGTGATGGGACTGTGTTGGAACACTGTGATGGGACTGTGTTGGAAAACTGTCAAGGGACTGTGTTGGAACACTGTGATGGGACTGTGTTGAACACATTGACGGGACTGTGTTGGAACACTGTGATGGGACTGTGTTGGAACACAGTGACGGGACTGTGTTGGAACACAGTGATGGGACTGTGTTGGAACACTGTCATGGGACAGTGTTGGAACACTGTGATGGGACTGTGTTGGAACACTGTGATGAGACTGTGTTGCAACACAGTGATGGGACTGTGTTGGAACACTGTGATGGGACTGTGTTGCAACAGAGTGATGGGACTGTGTTGGAACACTGTGATGGGACTGCGTTGCAACACAGTGATGGGACTGTGTTGGAACACTGTGATGGGACTGTGTTGGAACACTGTGATGGGACTGTGTTGAAAAACTGTCATGGGACTGTGTTGGGACACAGTGATGGGACTGTGTTGGAACACAGTGATTGGACTGTGTTGGAACACTGTGATGGGACTGTGTTGGAACACAGTGATGGGACTGTGTTGGAACACAGTGATTGGACTGTGTTGGAACACTGTGATGGGACTGTGTTGGAACACTGTGATGGGACTGTATTGGAACACAGTGATATGACTGTGTTGGAACACTGTCATGGGACTGTGTTGGAACACTATCAAGGGACTGTGTTGGAACACAGTGATGGGACTGTGTTGGAACACTGTGATGGGACTGTGTTGGAACACTGTGATGGGACTGAGTTGGAACACTGTGATGGGAATGTGTTGGAACACTGTCAAGGCACTGTGTTGGAACACCGTGATGGGACTGTGTTGGAACACTGTGATTGGACTGTGTTGCAACACAGTGATGGGACTGTGTTGGAACACTGTGATGGGACTGTGTTGGAACACTGTGATGGGACTGTATTGGAAAACTGTGATGGGACTGTGTTGGAACACAGTTATGGGACTGTGTTGCAACAGAGTGATGGGACTGTGTTGGAACACTGTGATGGGACAGTGTTGGTACACAGTGATGGGACTGTGTTGGAACACAGTGATGGGACTGTGTTGGAACACTGTGATGGGACTGTTTTGGAACACTGTGATGGGACTGTCTTGGAACACTGAGATGGGACTGTGTTGGAACACAGTGATGGGACTGTGTTGGAACACTGTGATTGGACTGTGTTGCAACACAGTGATGGGACTGTGTTGGAACACTGTGATGGGACTGTGTTGGAACACTGTGATGGGACTGTGTTGGAACGCTGTCATGCGATTGTGTTCGAACACTGTGATGGGACTGTGTTGGAACACTGTCAAGGGACTGTGTTGGAACACTGTGATGGGACTGTGTTGGAACAATGTGTTAGAACACTGTGATGCGACTGTGTTGGAACACTGTGATGGGACTGTTTTGGAACACAGTGATGGGACTGTGTTGGAACACTGAGATGGGACTGTATTGGAACGCTGTCATGGGACTGTGTTCGAACACTGTGATGGGACTGTGTTGGAACACTGATGAGACTGTTTTGCAACACAGTGATGGGACTTTGTTGGAACACTCTGATGGGACTGTGTTGGAAAACTGTGATGGGACTGTGTTGGAACACTGTGATGGGACTGTGTTGGACACAGTGATGGGACTGTGTTGGAACACTGTGATGGGACTGTGTTGGACACAGTGATGGGACTGTGTTGGAACACTGTCAAGGCACTGCGTTGGAACACTGTGATGGGACTGTGTTGGAACACAGTGATGGGACTGTGTTGGAACACTGTGATGGGACTGTGTTGGAACACTGTGATGGGACTGTATTGTAACACAGTGATATGACTGTGTTGGAACACTGTCATGGGACTGTGTTGGAACACTGTGATGGGACTGTGTTTGAACACAGTGATGGGACTGTGTTGGAACACTGTGATGGGACTGTGTTGGAACACTGTGATGGGCCAGTGTTGGAACACTGTGCTGGGACTGTGTTGGAACACTGTGATTGGACTGTGTTGGAACACTGTGATGGGACTGTGTTGGACAACTGAGATGGGACTGTGTTGGAACACTGATGGGACTGTGTTGGAAAACTGTGATGGGACTGTGTTGGAACACTGTGATGGGACTGTGTGGCAACAGAGTGATGGGACTGTGTTGGAACACTGTGATGGGACTGTGTTGGCACACAGTGATGGGACTGTGTTGGAACACTGTGATGGGACTGTGTTGGTACAATGTGATGGGACTGTGTTGGAACACTGTGATGGGACTGTGTTGGAACACAGTCACGGGACTGTGTTGGAACACTGTGATGGGACTGTGTTGGAACACTGTCATGGGACAGTGTTGGAACACTGTGATGGGACTGTGTTTGAACACTGTGATGACACTGTGTTGCAACACAGTGATGGGACTGTGTTGGAACACTGTGATTGGACTGTGTTGGAACACTGTGATGGGACTGTGTTGGAACACTGTGATGGGACTCTGTTGCAACTCAGTGATGGGACTGTGTTGGAACACTGTGATGGGACTGTGTTGGAACACTGTGCTGGGACTGTGTTGAAAAACTGTCAATGGACTGTGTTGGAACACTGTGATGGGACTGTGTTGGAACACAGTGATTGGACTGTGTTGGAACACTGTGATAGGACTGTGTTGGAACACAGTGATGCGACTGTGTTTGAACACAGTGATGGGACTGTGTTGGAACACTGATATGGGACTGTGTTGGAACACTGTGATGGGACTGTGTTGCAACACAGAGATGGGACTGTGTTGGAACACTGTGATGGGACTGTGTTGGAACACAGTGATGGGACTGTATTGTAACACAGTGATATGACTGTGTTGGAACACTGTCATGAGACTGTGTTGGAACACTGTGATGGAACTGTGTTTGAACACACTGATGGGACTGTGTTGGAACACTGTGATGGGACTGTGTTGGAACACTGTGATGGGACTGTGTTGGAACACTGTGATGGGACTGTGTTGGAACACTGTGATGGGACTGTGTTGGAACACAGTGATGGGACTGTGTTGGAACACTGTAATGGGACTGTGTTGGAACACTGTGATGGGACTGTGTTGGAAAACTGTCAAGGGAATGTGTTGGAACACAGTGACGGGACTGTGTTGGAACACTGTGAGTGGACTGTGTTGGAACACTGTCATGGGACAGTGTTGGAACACTGTGATGGGACTGTGTTGGAACACTGTGATGAGACTGTGTTGCAACACAGTGATGGGACTGTGTTGCAACACAGTGATGTGACTGTGTTGGAACACTGAGATGGGACTGTGTTGGAACACTGTGATGGGACTGTGTTGCAACACAGTGATGGGACTGTGTTGGTACACTGTGATGGGACTGTGTTGGAACACTGTGATGGGACTGTGTTGAAAAATTGTCAAGGGACTGTGTTGGAACACAGTGATGGGACTGTGTTGGAACACAGTGATTGGACTGTGTTGGAACACTGTGATGGGACTGTGTTGGAACACAGTGATGGGACTGTGTTTGAACATAGTGATGGGACGGTGTTGGAACATTGTGATGGGACTGTTTTGGAACACAGTGATATGAATGTGCTGGAACACTGTAAGGGGACTGTGTTGGAACACTGTCAAGGGACGGTGTAGGAACACAGTGATGGGACTGTGTTGGAACACTGTGATGGGACTGTGATGGAACACTGTGATGGGACTATGTTGAAACAGAGTGATGGGACTGTGTTGGAACACTGTGTTGGGACTGTGTTGGAACACATTGACGGGACTGTGTTGGAACACTGTGATTGGACTGTGTTGGAACACAGTGATGTGACTGTGTTGGAACACTGTGATTGGACAGTGTTGGAACACTGTGATGGGACTGTGTTGGAACACTGTGATGGGACTGTATTGGAACACAGTGATATGACTGTGTTGGAACACTGTCATGGGTCTGTGTTGGAACACTGTCAATGGACTGTGTTGGAACACAGTGATGGGACTGTGTTGGAACACTGTGATGGGACTGTGTTGGAACAATGTGATGGGACTGAGTTGGAACACTGTGATGGGAATGTGTTGGAACACTGTGATGGGACTGTGTTGGAACACAGTGATGGGACTGTGTTGGAACACTGTGATTGGACTGTGTTGCAACACAGTGATCGGAATGTGTTGGAACACTGTGATGGGACTGTGTTGGAACACTGTGATGGGACTGTATTGGAAAACTGTGATGGGACTGTGTTGGAACACAGTTATGGGACTGTGTTGCAACAGAGTGATGGGACTGTGTTGGAACACTGTGATGGGACAGTGTTGGTACACAGTGATGGGACTATGTTGGAACACAGTGATGGGACTGTGTTGCAACACAGTGATGGGACTGTGTTGGAACACTGTGATGGGACTGTGTTGGAACACTGTGAGGGGACTGTGTTGGAACACTGTGATGGGACTGTGTTGGAACACTGTGATGGGACTGTGTTGGACCACTGTCAAGGGACTGTGTTGGAACACTGTGATGGGACTGTGCTCGAACACAGTGGTGGTACTGTGTTGGAACACTGTGATGGGACTGTGTTGGAACACTGTGATGGGACTGTGTTGGAACACTGAGATGGGACTGTGTTGGAACACAGTGATGGGACTGTGTTGCAACACATTGATGGGACTGTGTTGGAACACTGTGATGGGACTGTGTTGGAACACTGTGATGGGACTGTGTGGGAACGCTGTCATGCGACTGTGTTCCAACACAGTCCCATCACAGTATTCGAACACAGTCCCATGACAGCGTTCCAACACAGTCCCATCTCAGTGTTCCAACACAGTCTCATCACTGTGTTCCAAAACAGTCCCATCACAGTGTTCCAACACAGTCCCATCATGTGATGAGACTGTGTTGCAACACAGTGATGGGACTGTGTTGGAACACAGTGATGTGACTGTGTTGGAACACTGTGATGGGACTGTGTTGGAACACTGTGATGGGACTGTGTTGGAACACTGTGATGGGACTGTGTTGGAACACTGTCAAGGGACTGTGTTGGAACACTGTGATGGGACTGTGTTGGAACACAGTGATGGGACTGTGTTGGAATACTGTGATGGGACTGTGTTGGAACACTGTGATGGGACTGTGTTGCAACAGAGTGATGGGACTGTGTTGGAACACTGTGATGGGACTGTGTTGGAACACAGTGATGGGACTGTGTTGGTACAATGTGATGGGACTGTGTTGGAACACAGTGATGGGACTGTGTTGGAACACTGTGATGGGACTGTGTTGGAACACTGTGATGGGACTATGTTGGAACACTGTCATGGGACAGTGTTGGAACACTGTGATGGGACTGTGTTTGAACACTGTGATGAGACTGTGTTGCAACACAGTGATGGGACTGTGTTGGAACACTGTGATTGGACTGTGTTGGAACACTGTGATGGGACTGTGTTGGAACACTGTGATGGGACTCTGTTGCAACTCAGTGATGGGACTGTGTTGGAACACTGTGATGGGACTGTGTTGGAACACTGTGATGGGACTGTGTTGAAAAACTGTCAAGGGACTGTGTTGGAACACTGTGATGGGACTGTGTTGGAACACTGTGATGGGACTGTGTTGAAAAACTGTCAAGGGAATGTGTTGGAACACTGTGATGGGACTGTGTTGGAACACAGTGATTGGACTGTGTTGGAACACTGTGTTGGGACTGTGTTGGAACACAGTGATGCGACTGTGTTTGAACACAGTGATGGGACTGTGTTGGAACACTGTGATAGGACTGTGTTGGAACACTGTGTTGGGACTGTGTTGGAACACAGTGATGGGACTGTGTTGGAACACTGTGATTGGAATGTGTTGCAACACAGAGATGGGACTGTGTTGGAACACTGTGATGGCACTGTGTTGGAACACTGTGATGGGACTGTGTTGGAACAGTGTGATGGGACTGTGTTGCAACAGAGTGATGGGACTGTGTTGGAACACTGTGATGGGACTGTGTTGGAACACTGTGATGGGACTGTGTTGGAAAACTGTCAAGGGACTGTGTTGGAACACTGTGATGGGACTGTGTTGGAACACATTGACGGGACTGTGTTGGAACACTGTGATGGGACTGTGTTGGAACACAGTGACGGGACTGTGTTGGAACACAGTGATGGGACTGTGTTGGAACACTGTCATGGGACAGTGTTGGAACACTGTGATGGGACTGTGTTGGAACACTGTGATGAGACTGTGTTGCAACACAGTGATGGGACTGTGTTGGAACACTGTGATGGGACTGTGTTGCAACAGAGTGATGGGACTGTGTTGGAACACTGTGATGGGACTGTGTTGCAACACAGTGATGGGACTGTGTTGGAACACTGTGATGGGACTGTGTTGGAACACTGTGATGGGACTGTGTTGAAAAACTGTCATGGGACTGTGTTTGGACACAGTGATGGGACTGTGTTGGAACACAGTGATTGGACTGTGTTGGAACACTGTGATGGGACTGTGTTGGAACACAGTGATGGGACTGTGTTGGAACACAGTGATTGGACTGTGTTGGAACACTGTGATGGGACTGTGTTGGAACACTGTGATGGGACTGTATTGGAACACAGTGATATGACTGTGTTGGAACACTGTCAAGGGACTGTGTTGGAACACAGTGATGGGACTGTGTTGGAACACTGTGATGGGACTGTGTTGGAACACTGTGATGGGACTGTGTTGGAACACTGTGATGGGAATGTGTTGGAACACTGTGATGGGACTGTGTTGGAACACAGTGATGGGACTGTGTTGGAACACTGTGATTGGACTGTGTTGCAACACAGTGATGGGAATGTGTTGGAACACTGTGATGGGACTGTGTTGAAACACTGTGATGGGACTGTATTGGAAAACTGTGATGGGACTGTGTTGGAACACAGTTATGGACTGTGTTGCAACAGAGTGATGGGACTGTGTTGGAACACTGTGATGGGACAGTGTTGGTACACAGTGATGGGACTATGTTGGAACACAGTGATGGGACTGTGTTGCAACACAGTGATGGGACTGTGTTGGAACACTGTGATTGGACTGTGTTGCAACACAGTGATGGGACTGTGTTGGAACACTGTGATGGGACTGTGTTGGAACACTGTGATGGGACTGTGTTGGAACGCTGTCATGCGATTGTGTTCGAACACTGTGATGGGACTGTGTTGGAACACTGTCAAGGGACTGTGTTGGAACACTGTGATGGGACTGTGTTGGAACACTGTGTTAGAACACTGTGATGGGACTGTGTTGGAACACTGTGATGGGACTGTTTTCGAACACAGTGATGGGACTGTGTTGGAACACTGAGATGGGACTGTGTTGGAACGCTGTCATGTGACTGTGTTCGAACACTGTGATGGGACTGTGTTGGAACACTGATGAGACTGTTTTGCAACACAGTGATGGGACTTTGTTGGAACACTCTGATGGGACTGTGTTGGAACACTGTGATGGGACTGTGTTGGAACACTGTGATGGGACTGTGTTGGACACAGTGATGGGACTGTGTTGGAACACTGTGATGGGACTGTGTTGGACACAGTGATGGGACTGTGTTGGAACACTGTCAAGGCACTGCGTTGGAACACTGTGATGGGACTGTGTTGGAACACAGTGATGGGACTGTGTTGGAACACTGTGATGGGACTGTGTTGGAACACTGTGATGGGACTGTATTGTAACACAGTGATATGACTGTGTTGGAACACTGTGATGGGACTGTGTTGGAACACTGTGATGGGACTGTGTTTGAACACAGTGATGGGACTGTGTTGGAACACTGTGATGGGCCAGTGTTGGAACACTGTGATGGGACTGTGTTGGAACACAGTGATGGGACTGTGTTGGAACACTGCGATTGGACTGTGTTGGAACACTGTGATGGGACTGTGTTGGACAACTGAGATGGGACTGTGTTGGAACACTGATGGGACTGTGTTGGAAAACTGTGATGGGACTGTGTTGGAACACTGTGATGGGACTGTGTGG
Source organism: Chiloscyllium plagiosum (assembly GCF_037043375.1). Taxonomy (NCBI): domain Eukaryota; kingdom Metazoa; phylum Chordata; class Chondrichthyes; order Orectolobiformes; family Hemiscylliidae; genus Chiloscyllium; species Chiloscyllium plagiosum. The sequence continues at coordinate 19,508,767 of NW_028270176.1, forward strand.
CAACAGAGTGATGGGACTGTGTTGGAACACTGTGATGGGACTGTGTTGGAACATAGTGATGGGACTGTGTTGGAACACTGTGATGGGACTGTGTTGGTACAATGTGATGGGACTGTGTTGGAACACTGTGATGGGACTGTGTTGGAACACAGTCACGGGACTGTGTTGGAACACTGTGATGGGACTGTGTTGGAACACTGTCATGGGACAGTGTTGGAACACTGTGATGGGACTGTGTTTGAACACTGTGATGAGACTGTGTTGCAACACAGTGATGGGACTGTGTTGGAACACTGTGATTGGACTGTGTTGGAACACTGTGATGGGACTGTGTTGGAACACTGTGATGGGACTCTGTTGCAACTCAGTGATGGGACTGTGTTGGAACACTGTGATGGGACTGTGTTGGAACATTGTGCTGGGACTGTGTTGAAAAACTGTCAAGGGACTGTGTTGGAACACTGTGATGGGACTGTGTTGGAACACTGTGATGGGACTGTGTTGAAAAACTGTCAAGGGACTGTGTTGGAACACTGTGATGGGACTGTGTTGGAACACAGTGATTGGACTGTGTTGGAACACTGTGATGGGACTGTGTTGGAACACAGTGATGCGACTGTGTTGGAACAATGTCATGGGACAGTGTTGGAACACTGTGATGGGACTGTGTTGGAACACTGTGATGAGACTGTGTTGCAACACAGTGATGGGACTGTGTTGGAACACTGTGATGGGACTGTGTTGCAACAGAGTGATGGGACTGTGTTGGAACACTGTGATGGGACTGTGTTGCAACAAAGTGATGGGACTGTGTTGGAACACTGTGATGGGACTGTGTTGGAACACTGTGATGGGACTGTGTTGAAAAACTGTCATGGGACTGTGTTGGGACACAGTGATGGGACTGTGTTGGAACACAGTGATTGGACTGTGTTGGAACACTGTGATGGGACTGTGTTGGAACACAGTGATAGGACTGTGTTTGAACACAGTGATGGGACTGTGTTGGAACACTGTGATGGGACTGTGTTGGAACACTGTGATGGGACTGTATTGGAACACATGGATATGACTGTGTTGGAACACTGTCATGGGACTGTGTTGGAACACTGTCAAGGGACTGTGTTGGAACACAGTGATGGGACTGTGTTGGAACACTGTGATGGGACTGTGTTGGAACACTGTGATGGGACTGAGTTGGAACACTGTGATGGGAATGTGTTGGAACACTGTGATGGGACTGTGTTGGAACACAGTGATGGGACTGTGTTGGAACACTGTGTTTGGACTGTGTTGCAACACAGTGATGGGACTGTGTTGGAACACTGTGATGGGACTGTGTTGGAACACTGTGATGGGACTGTATTGGAAAACTGTGATGGGACTGTGTTGGAACACAGTTATGGGACTGTGTTGCAACAGAGTGATGGGACTGTGTTGGAACACTGTGATGGGACTGTGTTGGTACACAGTGATGGGACTGAATTGGAACACAGTGATGGGACTGTGTTGGAACACTGTGATGGGACTGTGTTGGAACACTGTGATGGGACTGTGTTGGAACACTGAGATGGGACTGTGTTGGAACACAGTGATGGGACTGTGTTGCAACACATTGATGGGACTGTGTTGGAACACTGTGATGGGACTGTGTTGGAACACTGTGATGGGACTGTGTGGGAACGCTGTCATGCGACTGTGTTCCAACACAGTCCCATCACAGTATTCGAACACAGTCCCATGACAGCGTTCCAACACAGTCCCATCTCAGTGTTCCAACACAGTCTCATCACTGTGTTCCAAAACAGTCCCATCACAGTGTTCCAACACAGTCCCATCATGTGATGAGACTGTGTTGCAACACAGTGATGGGACTGTGTTGGAACACAGTGATGTGACTGTGTTGGAACACTGTGATGGGACTGTGTTGGAACACTGTGATGGGACTGTGTTGGAACACTGTGATGGGACTGTGTTGGAACACTGTCAATGGACTGTGTTGGAACACTGTGATGGGACTGTGTTGGAACACAGTGATGGGACTGTGTTGGAATACTGTGATGGGACTGTGTTGGAACACTGTGATGGGACTGTGTTGCAACAGAGTGATGGGACTGTGTTGGAACACTGTGATGGGACTGTGTTGGAACACAGTGATGGGACTGTGTTGGTACAATGTGATGGGACTGTGTTGGAACACAGTGATGGGACTGTGTTGGAACACTGTGATGGGACTGTGTTGGAACACTGTGATGGGACTATGTTGGAACACTGTCATGGGACAGTGTTGGAACACTGTGATGGGACTGTGTTTGAACACTGTGATGAGACTGTGTTGCAACACAGTGATGGGACTGTGTTGGAACACTGTGATTGGACTGTGTTGGAACACTGTGATGGGACTGTGTTGGAACACTGTGATGGGACTCTGTTGCAACTCAGTGATGGGACTGTGTTGGAACACTGTGATGGGACTGTGTTGGAACACTGTGATGGGACTGTGTTGAAAAACTGTCAAGGGACTGTGTTGGAACACTGTGATGGGACTGTGTTGGAACACTGTGATGGGACTGTGTTGAAAAACTGTCAAGGGAATGTGTTGGAACACTGTGATGGGACTGTGTTGGAACACAGTGATTGGACTGTGTTGGAACACTGTGTTGGGACTGTGTTGGAACACAGTGATGCGACTGTGTTTGAACACAGTGATGGGACTGTGTTGGAACACTGTGATAGGACTGTGTTGGAACACTGTGTTGGGACTGTGTTGGAACACAGTGATGGGACTGTGTTGGAACACTGTGATTGGAATGTGTTGCAACACAGAGATGGGACTGTGTTGGAACACTGTGATGGGACTGTGTTGGAACACTGTGATGGGACTGTGTTGGAACAGTGTGATGGGACTGTGTTGCAACAGAGTGATGGGACTGTGTTGGAACACTGTGATGGGACTGTGTTGGAACACTGTGATGGGACTGTGTTGGAAAACTGTCAAGGGACTGTGTTGGAACACTGTGATGGGACTGTGTTGGAACACATTGACGGGACTGTGTTGGAACACTGTGATGGGACTGTGTTGGAACAGAGTGACGGGACTGTGTTGGAACACAGTGATGGGACTGTGTTGGAACACTGTCATGGGACAGTGTTGGAACACTGTGATGGGACTGTGTTGGAACACTGTGATGAGACTGTGTTGCAACACAGTGATGGGACTGTGTTGGAACACTGTGATGGGACTGTGTTGGAACACTGTGATGGGACTGTGTTGGAACACTGTGATGGGACTGTGTTGCAACACAGTGATGGGACTGTGTTGGAACACTGTGATGGGACTGTGTTGGAACACTGTGATGGGACTGTGTTGAAAAACTGTCATGGGACTGTGTTTGGACACAGTGATGGGACTGTGTTGGAACACAGTGATTGGACTGTGTTGGAACACTGTGATGGGACTGTGTTGGAACACAGTGATGGGACTGTGTTGGAACACAGTGATTGGACTGTGTTGGAACACTGTGATGGGACTGTGTTGGAACACTGTGATGGGACTGTATTGGAACACAGTGATATGACTGTGTTGGAACACTGTCAAGGGACTGTGTTGGAACACAGTGATGGGACTGTGTTGGAACACTGTGATGGGACTGTGTTGGAACACTGTGATGGGACTGTGTTGGAACACTGTGATGGGAATGTGTTGGAACACTGTGATGGGACTGTGTTGGAACACAGTGATGGGACTGTGTTGGAACACTGTGATTGGACTGTGTTGCAACACAGTGATGGGAATGTGTTGGAACACTGTGATGGGACTGTGTTGAAACACTGTGATGGGACTGTATTGGAAAACTGTGATGGGACTGTGTTGGAACACAGTTATGGACTGTGTTGCAACAGAGTGATGGGACTGTGTTGGAACACTGTGATGGGACAGTGTTGGTACACAGTGATGGGACTATGTTGGAACACAGTGATGGGACTGTGTTGCAACACAGTGATGGGACTGTGTTGGAACACTGTGATTGGACTGTGTTGCAACACAGTGATGGGACTGTGTTGGAACACTGTGATGGGACTGTGTTGGAACACTGTGATGGGACTGTGTTGGAACGCTGTCATGCGATTGTGTTCGAACACTGTGATGGGACTGTGTTGGAACACTGTCAAGGGACTGTGTTGGAACACTGTGATGGGACTGTGTTGGAACACTGTGTTAGAACACTGTGATGGGACTGTGTTGGAACACTGTGATGGGACTGTTTTCGAACACAGTGATGGGACTGTGTTGGAACACTGAGATGGGACTGTGTTGGAACGCTGTCATGTGACTGTGTTCGAACACTGTGATGGGACTGTGTTGGAACACTGATGAGACTGTTTTGCAACACAGTGATGGGACTTTGTTGGAACACTCTGATGGGACTGTGTTGGAACACTGTGATGGGACTGTGTTGGAACACTGTGATGGGACTGTGTTGGACACAGTGATGGGACTGTGTTGGAACACTGTGATGGGACTGTGTTGGACACAGTGATGGGACTGTGTTGGAACACTGTCAAGGCACTGCGTTGGAACACTGTGATGGGACTGTGTTGGAACACAGTGATGGGACTGTGTTGGAACACTGTGATGGGACTGTGTTGGAACACTGTGATGGGACTGTATTGTAACACAGTGATATGACTGTGTTGGAACACTGTGATGGGACTGTGTTGGAACACTGTGATGGGACTGTGTTTGAACACAGTGATGGGACTGTGTTGGAACACTGTGATGGGCCAGTGTTGGAACACTGTGATGGGACTGTGTTGGAACACAGTGATGGGACTGTGTTGGAACACTGCGATTGGACTGTGTTGGAACACTGTGATGGGACTGTGTTGGACAACTGAGATGGGACTGTGTTGGAACACTGATGGGACTGTGTTGGAAAACTGTGATGGGACTGTGTTGGAACACTGTGATGGGACTGTGTGGCAACAGAGTGATGGGACTGTGTTGGAACACTGTGATGGGACTGTGTTGGAACATAGTGATGGGACTGTGTTGGAACACTGTGATGGGACTGTGTTGGTACAATGTGATGGGACTGTGTTGGAACACTGTGATGGGACTGTGTTGGAACACAGTCACGGGACTGTGTTGGAACACTGTGATGGGACTGTGTTGGAACACTGTCATGGGACAGTGTTGGAACACTGTGATGGGACTGTGTTTGAACACTGTGATGAGACTGTGTTGCAACACAGTGATGGGACTGTGTTGGAACACTGTGATTGGACTGTGTTGGAACACTGTGATGGGACTGTGTTGGAACACTGTGATGGGACTCTGTTGCAACTCAGTGATGGGACTGTGTTGGAACACTGTGATGGGACTGTGTTGGAACACTGTGCTGGGACTGTGTTGAAAAACTGTCAAGGGACTGTGTTGGAACACTGTGATGGGACTGTGTTGGAACACTGTGATGGGACTGTGTTGAAAAACTGTCAAGGGACTGTGTTGGAACACTGTGATGGGACTGTGTTGGAACACAGTGATTGGACTGTGTTGGAACACTGTGATGGGACTGTGTTGGAACACAGTGATGCGACTGTGTTGGAACAATGTCATGGGACAGTGTTGGAACACTGTGATGGGACTGTGTTGGAACACTGTGATGAGACTGTGTTGCAACACAGTGATGGGACTGTGTTGGAACACTGTGATGGGACTGTGTTGCAACAGAGTGATGGGACTGTGTTGGAACACTGTGATGGGACTGTGTTGCAACACAGTGATGGGACTGTGTTGGAACACTGTGATGGGACTGTGTTGGAACACTGTGATGGGACTGTGTTGAAAAACTGTCATGGGACTGTGTTGGGACACAGTGATGGGACTGTGTTGGAACACAGTGATTGGACTGTGTTGGAACACTGTGATGGGACTGTGTTGGAACACAGTGATAGGACTGTGTTTGAACACAGTGATGGGACTGTGTTGGAACACTGTGATGGGACTGTGTTGGAACACTGTGATGGGACTGTATTGGAACACATGGATATGACTGTGTTGGAACACTGTCATGGGACTGTGTTGGAACACTGTCAAGGGACTGTGTTGGAACACAGTGATGGGACTGTGTTGGAACACTGTGATGGGACTGTGTTGGAACACTGTGATGGGACTGAGTTGGAACACTGTGATGGGAATGTGTTGGAACACTGTGATGGGACTGTGTTGGAACACAGTGATGGGACTGTGTTGGAACACTGTGATTGGACTGTGTTGCAACACAGTGATGGGACTGTGTTGGAACACTGTGATGGGACTGTGTTGGAACACTGTGATGGGACTGTATTGGAAAACTGTGATGGGACTGTGTTGGAACACAGTTATGGGACTGTGTTGCAACAGAGTGATGGGACTGTGTTGGAACACTGTGATGGGACTGTGTTGGTACACAGTGATGGGACTGAATTGGAACACAGTGATGGGACTGTGTTGGAACACTGTGATGGGACTGTGTTGGAACACTGTGATGGGACTGTGTTGGAACACTGAGATGGGACTGTGTTGGAACACAGTGATGGGACTGTGTTGGAACACAGTGATGGGACTGTGTTGCAACACAGTGATGGGACTGTGTTGGAACACTGTGATGGGACTGTGTTGGAACACTGTGATGGGACTGTGTTGGAACGCTGTCATGCGACTGTGTTCCAACACAGTCGCATCACAGTGTTCGAACACAGTCCCATGATAGCGTTCCAACACAGTCCCATCTCAGTGTTCCAACACAGTCTCATCACTGTGTTCCAAAACAGTCCCATCACAGTGTTCCAACGCAGTCCCATCATGTGATGAGACTGTGTTGCAACACAGTGATGGGACTGTGTTGGAACACAGTGATGTGACTGTGTTGGAACACTGTGATGGGACTGTGTTGGAACACTGTGATGGGACTGTGTTGGAACACTGTGATGGGACTGTGTTGGAACAATGTGAATGGACTGTGTTGCAACACTGTGATGGGACTGTGTTGGAACACAGTGATGGGACTGTGTTGGAATACTGTGATGGGACTGTGTTGGAACACTGTGATGGGACTGTGTTGCAACAGAGTGATGGGACTGTGTTGGAACACTGTGATGGGACTGTGTTGGAACACAGTGATGGGACTGTGTTGGAACACTGTGATGGGACTGTGTTGGAACACTGTGATGGGACTGTGTTGGAACACAGTGATGGGACTGTGTTGGAACACTGTGATGGGACTGTGTTGGAACACTGTGATGGGACTGTGTTGGAACACTGTGATGGGACTGTGTTGGAACACTGTGATGGGACTGTATTGTAACACAGTGATATGACTGTGTTGGAACACTGTCATGGGACTGTGTTAGAACACTGTGATGGGACTGTGTTTGAACACACTGATGGGACTGTGTTGGAACACTGTGATGGGACTGTGTTGGAACACTGTGATGGGCCTGTGTTGGAACACTGTGATGGGACTGTGTTGGAACACTGTGATGGGACTGTGTTGGAACACTGTGATTGGACTGTGTTGGAACACTGTGATGGGACTGTGTTGGAACACTGAGATGGGACTGTGTTGGAACACTGATGGGACTGTGTTGGAAAACTGTGATGGGGCTGTGTTGGAACACTGTGATGGGACTGTGTTGCAACAGAGTGATGGGACTGTGTTCGAACACTGTGATGGGACTGTGTTGGAACATTGTGATGGGACTGTGTTGGAACACTGTGATGGGACTGTGTTGGTACAATGTGATGGGACTGTGTTGGAACACTGTGATGGGACTGTGTTGGAACACAGTCACGGGACTGTGTTGGAACACTGTGATGGGACTGTGTTGGAACACTGTCATGGGACAGTGTTGGAACACTGTGATGGGACTGTGTTGGAACACTGAGATGGGACTGTGTTGGAACACAGTGATGGGACTGAATTGGAACACAGTGATGGGACTGTGTTGGAACACTGTGATGGGACTGTGTTGGAACACTGTGATGGGACTGTGTTGGAACACTGAGATGGGACTGTGTTGGAACACAGTGATGGGACTGTGTTGGAACACAGTGATGGGACTGTGTTGGAACACAGTGATGGGACTGTGTTGGAACACTGCGATTGGACTGTGTTGGAACACTGTGATGGGACTGTGTTGGACAACTGAGATGGGACTGTGTTGGAACACTGATGGGACTGTGTTGGAAAACTGTGATGGGACTGTGTTGGAACACTGTGATGGGACTGTGTGGCAACAGAGTGATGGGACTGTGTTGGAACACTGTGATGGGACTGTGTTGGAACACAGTGATGGGACTGTGTTGGAACACTGTGATGGGACTGTGTTGGTACAATGTGATGGGACTGTGTTGGAACACTGTGATGGGACTGTGTTGGAACACAGTCACGGGACTGTGTTGGAACACTGTGATGGGACTGTGTTGGAACACTGTCATGGGACAGTGTTGGAACACTGTGATGGGACTGTGTTTGAACACTGTGATGAGACTGTGTTGCAACACAGTGATGGGACTGTGTTGGAACACTGTGATTGGACTGTGTTGGAACACTGTGATGGGACTGTGTTGGAACACTGTGATGGGACTCTGTTGCAACTCAGTGATGGGACTGTGTTGGAACACTGTGATGGGACTGTGTTGGAACACTGTGATGGGACTGTGTTGAAAAACTGTCAAGGGACTGTGTTGGAACACTGTGATGGGACTGTGTTGGAACACTGTGATGGGACTGTGTTGGAACACTGTGATGGGACTCTGTTGCAACTCAGTGATGGGACTGTGTTGGAACACTGTGATGGGACTGTGTTGGAACACTGTGATGGGACTGTGTTGAAAAACTGTCAAGGGACTGTGTTGGAACACTGTGATGGGACTGTGTTGGAACACAGTGATTGGACTGTGTTGGAACACTGTGATGGGACTGTGTTGGAACACAGTGACGCGACTGTGTTGGAACAATGTCATGGGACAGTGTTGGAACACTGTGATGGGACTGTGTTGGAACACAGGGATGAGACTGTGTTGCAACACAGTGATGGGACTGTGTTGGAACACTGTGATGGGACTGTGTTGCAACAGAGTGATGGGACTGTGTTGGAACACTGTGATGGGACTGTGTTGCAACACAGTGATGGGACTGTGTTGGAACACTGTGATGGGACTGTGTTGGAACACTGTGATGGGACTGTGTTGAAAAACTGTCATGGGACTGTGTTGGGACACAGTGATGGGACTGTGTTGGAACACAGTGATTGGACTGTGTTGGAACACTGTGATGGGACTGTGTTGGAACACAGTGATGGGACTGTGTTTGAACACAGTGATGGGACTGTGTTGGAACACTGTGATGGGACTGTGTTGGAACACTGTGATGGGACTGTATTGGAACACATGGATATGACTGTGTTGGAACACTGTCATGGGACTGTGTTGGAACACTGTCAAGGGACTGTGTTGGAACACAGTGATGGGACTGTGTTGGAACACTGTGATGGGACTGTGTTGGAACACTGTGATGGGACTGAGTTGGAACACTGTGATGGGAATGTGTTGGAACACTGTGATGGGACTGTGTTGGAACACAGTGATGGGACTGTGTTGGAACACTGTGATTGGACTGTGTTGCAACACAGTGATGGGACTGTGTTGGAACACTGTGATGGGACTGTGTTGGAACACTGTGATGGGACTGTATTGGAAAACTGTGATGGGACTGTGTTGGAACACAGTTATGGGACTGTGTTGCAACAGAGTGATGGGACTGTGTTGGAACACTGTGATGGGACAGTGTTGGTACACAGTGATGGGACTGAATTGGAACACAGTGATGGGACTGTGTTGGAACACTGTGATGGGACTGTGTTGGAACACTGTGATGGGACTGTGTTGGAACACTGAGATGGGACTGTGTTGGAACACAGTGATGGGACTGTGTTGGAACACAGTGATGGGACTGTGTTGCAACACAGTGATGGGACTGTGTTGGAACACTGTGATGGGACTGTGTTGGAACACTGTGATGGGACTGTGTTGGAACGCTGTCATGCGACTGTGTTCCAACACAGTCGCATCACAGTGTTCGAACACAGTCCCATGATAGCGTTCCAACACAGTCCCATCTCAGTGTTCCAACACAGTCTCATCACTGTGTTCCAAAACAGTCCCATCACAGTGTTCCAACGCAGTCCCATCATGTGATGAGACTGTGTTGCAACACAGTGATGGGACTGTGTTGGAACACAGTGATGTGACTGTGTTGGAACACTGTGATGGGACTGTGTTGGAACACTGTGATGGGACTGTGTTGGAACACTGTGATGGGACTGTGTTGGAACACTGTGAATGGACTGTGTTGCAACACTGTGATGGGACTGTGTTGGAACACAGTGATGGGACTGTGTTGGAATACTGTGATGGGACTGTGTTGGAACACTGTGATGGGACTGTGTTGCAACAGAGTGATGGGACTGTGTTGGAACACTGTGATGGGACTGTGTTGGAACACTGTGATGGGACTGTGTTGGAACACTGTGATGGGACTGTGTTGGAACACTGTGATGGGACTGTGTTGGAACACTGTGATGGGACTGTGTTGGAACACAGTGATGGGACTGTGTTGGAACACTGTGATGGGACTGTGTTGGAACACTGTGATGGGACTGTGTTGGAACACTGTGATGGGACTGTGTTGGAACACTGTGATGGGACTGTATTGTAACACAGTGATATGACTGTGTTGGAACACTGTCATGGGACTGTGTTAGAACACTGTGATGGGACTGAATTGGAACACAGTGATGGGACTGTGTTGGAACACTGTGATGGGACTGTGTTGGAACACAGTGATGGGACTGTGTTGGAACACAGTGATGGGACTGTGTTGCAACACAGTGATGGGACTGTGTTGGAACACTGTGATGGGACTGTGTTGGAACACTGTGATGGGACTGTGTTGGAACGCTGTCATGCGACTGTGTTCCAACACAGTCGCATCACAGTGTTCGAACACAGTCCCATGATAGCGTTCCAACACAGTCCCATCTCAGTGTTCCAACACAGTCTCATCACTGTGTTCCAAAACAGTCCCATCACAGTGTTCCAACGCAGTCCCATCATGTGATGAGACTGTGTTGCAACACAGTGATGGGACTGTGTTGGAACACAGTGATGTGACTGTGTTGGAACACTGTGATGAGACTGTGTTGGAACACTGTGATGGGACTGTGTTGGAACACTGTGATGGGACTGTGTTGGAACACTGTGAATGGACTGTGTTGCAACACTGTGATGGGACTGTGTTGGAACACAGTGATGGGACTGTGTTGGAATACTGTGATGGGACTGTGTTGGAACACTGTGATGGGACTGTGTTGCAACAGAGTGATGGGACTGTGTTGGAACACTGTGATGGGACTGTGTTGGAACACTGTGATGGGACTGTGTTGGAACACTGTGATGGGACTGTGTTGGAACACTGTGATGGGACTGTGTTGGAACACTGTGATGGGACTGTGTTGGAACACAGTGATGGGACTGTGTTGGAACACTGTGATGGGACTGTGTTGGAACACTGTGATGGGACTGTGTTGGAACACTGTGATGGGACTGTGTTGGAACACTGTGATGGGACTGTATTGTAACACAGTGATATGACTGTGTTGGAACACTGTCATGGGACTGTGTTAGAACACTGTGATGGGACTGAATTGGAACACAGTGATGGGACTGTGTTGGAACACTGTGATGGGACTGTGTTGGAACACTGTGATGGGCCTGTGTTGGAACACTGTGATGGGACTGTGTTGGAACACTGTGATGGGACTGTGTTGGAACACTGTGATTGGACTGTGTTGGAACACTGTGATGGGACTGTGTTGGAACACTCAGATGGGACTGTGTTGGAACACTGATGGGACTGTGTTGGAAAACTGTGATGGGGCTGTGTTGGAACACTGTGATGGGACTGTGTTGCAACAGAATGATGGGACTGTGTTCGAACACTGTGATGGGACTGTGTTGGAACATTGTGATGGGACTGTGTTGGAACACTGTGATGGGACTGTGTTGGTACAATGTGATGGGACTGTGTTGGAACACTGTGATGGGACTGTGTTGGAACACAGTCACGGGACTGTGTTGGAACACTGTGATGGGACTGTGTTGGAACACTGTCATGGGACAGTGTTGGAACACTGTCATGGGACTGTGTTTGAACACTGTGATGAGACTGTGTTGCAACACAGTGATGGGACTGTGTTGGAACACTGTGATTGGACAGTGTTGGAACATTGTGATGGGACTGTGTTGGAACACTGTGATGGGACTCTGTTGCAACTCAGTGATGGGACTGTGTTGGAACACTGTGATTGGACTGTGTTGAAAAACTGTCAAGGGACTGTGTTGGAACACTGTGATGGGACTGTGTTGGAACACTGTGATGGGACTGTGTTGAAAAACTGTCAAGGGACTGTGTTGGAACACTGTGATTGGACTGTGTTGGAACACAGTGATTGGACTGTGTTGGAACACTGTGATGGGACTGTGTTGGAACACAGTGATGCGACTGTGTTTGAACACAGTGATGGGACTGTGTTGGAACACTGTGATGGGACTGTGTTGGAACACTGTGTTGGGACTGTGTTGGAACACAGTGATGGGACTGTGTTGGAACACTGTGATTGGACTGTGTTGCAACACAGAGATGGGACTGTGTTGGAACACTGTGATGGGACTGTGTTGGAACACTGTGATGGGACTGTGTTGGAACAGTGTGATGGGACTGTGTTGCAACAGAGTGATGGGACTGTGTTGGAACACTGTGATGGGACTGTGTTGGAACACTGTGATGGGACTGTGTTGGAAAACTGTCAAGGGACTGTGTTGGAACACTGTGATGGGACTGTGTTGGAACACATTGACGGGACTGTGTTGGAACACTGTGATGGGACTGTGTTGGAACTCAGTGACGGGACTGTGTTGGAACACAGTGATGGGACTGTGTTGGAACACTGTCATGGGACAGTGTTGGAACACTGTGATGGGACTGTGTTGGAACACTGTGATGAGACTGTGTTGCAACACAGTGATGGGACTGTGTTGGAACACTGTGATGGGACTGTGTTGCAACAGAGTGATTGGACTGTGTTGGAACACTGTGATGGGACTGTGTTGCAACACAGTGATGGGACTGTGTTGGAACACTGTGATGGGACTGTGTTGGAACACTGTGATGGGACTGTGTTGAAAAACTGTCATGGGACTGTGTTGGGACACAGTGAAGGGACTGTGTTGGAACACAGTGATTGGACTGTGTTGGAACACTGTGATGGGACTGTGTTGGAACACAGTGATGGGACTGTGGTTGAACACAGTGATGGGACTGTGTTGGAACACTGTGATGGGACTGTGTTGGAACACTGTGATGGGACTGTATTGGAACACAGTGATATGACTGTGTTGGAACACTGTCATGGGACTGTGTTGGAACGCTGTCAAGGGACTGTGTTGGAACACAGTGATGGGACTGTGTTGGAACACTGTGATGGGACTGTGTTGGAACACTGTGATGGGACTGAGTTGGAACACTGTGATGGGAATGTGTTGGAACACTGTGATGGGACTGTGTTGGAACACAGTGATGGGACTGTGTTGGAACACTGTGATTGGACTGTGTTGCAACACAGTGAGGGGACTGTGTTGGAACACTGTGATGGGACTGTGTTGGAACACTGTGATGGGACTGTATTGGAAAACTGTGATGGGACTGTGTTGGAACACAGTTATGGGACTGTGTTGCAACAGAGTGATGGGACTGTGTTGGAACACTGTGATGGGACTGTGTTGGTACACAGTGATGGGACTGAATTGGAACACAGTTATGGGACTGTGTTGGAACACTGTGATGGGACTGTGTTGGAACACTGTGATGGGACTGTGTTGGAACACTGAGATAGGACTGTGTTGGAACACAGTGATGGGACTGTGTTGCAACACAGTGATGGGACTGTGTTGGAACACTGTGATGGGACTGTGTTGGAACACTGTGATGGGACTGTGTTGGAACGCTGTCATGCGAGTGTGTTCCAACACAGTCCCATCACAGTGTTCGAACACAGTCCCATGACAGCGTTCCAACACAGTCCCATCTCAGTGTTCCAACACAGTCTCATCACTGTGTTCCAAAACAGTCCCATCACAGTGTTCCAACACAGTCCCATCATGTGATGAGACTGTGTTGCAACACAGTGATGGGACTGTGTTGGAACACAGTGATGTGACTGTGTTGGAACACTGTGATGGGACTGTGTTGGAACACTGTGATGGGACTGTGTTGGAACACTGTGATGGGACTGTGTTGGAACACTGTCAAGGGACTGTGTTGGAACATTGTGATGGGACTGTGTTGGAACACAGTGATGGGACTGTGTTGGAATACTGTGATGGGACTGTGTTGGAACACTGTGATGGGACTGTGTTGCAACAGAGTGATGGGACTGTGTTGGAACACAGTCACGGGACTGTGTTGGAACACTGTGATGGAACTGTGTTGGAACACTGTCATGGGACTGTGTTGGTACAATGTGATGGGACTGTGTTGGAACACTGTGATGGGACTGTGTTGGAACACAGTCACGGGACTGTGTTGGAACACTGTGATGGGACTGTGTTGGAACACTGTCATGGGACAGTGTTGGAACACTGTGATGGGACTGTGTTTGAACACTGTGATGAGACTGTGTTGCAACACAGTGATGGGACTGTGTTGGAACACTGTGATTGGACTGTGTTGGAACACTGTGATGGGACTGTGTTGGAACACTGTGATGGGACTCTGTTGCAACTCAGTGATGGGACTGTGTTGGAGCACTGTGATGGGACTGTGTTGGAACACTGTGCTGGGACTGTGTTGAAAAACTGTCAAGGGACTGTGTTGGAAAACTGTGATGGGACTGTGTTGGAACACTGTGATGGGACTGTGTTGAAAAACTGTCAAGGGAATGTGTTGGAACACTGTGATGGGACTGTGTTGGAACACAGTGATTGGACTGTGTTGGAATACTGTGATGGGACTGTGTTGGAACACAGTGATGCGACTTTGTTTGAACACAGTGATGGGACTGTGTTGGAACACTGTGATAGGACTGTGTTGGAACACTGTGTTGGAACTGTGTTGGAACACAGTGATGGGACTGTGTTGGAACACTGTGATTGGACTGTGTTGCAACACAGAGATGGGACTGTGTTGGAACACTGTGATGGGACTGTGTTGGAACACTGTGATGGGACTGTATTGGAACACATTGATGGGACTGTGTTGCAACAGAGTGATGGGACTGTGTTGGAACACTGTGATGGGACTGTGTTGGAACACTGTGATGGGACTGTGTTGGAAAACTGTCAAGGGACTGTGTTGGAACACTGTGATGGGACTGTGTTGGAACACATTGACGGGACTGTGTTGGAACACTGTGATGGGACTGTGTTGGAACACAGTGACGGGACTGTGTTGGAACACAGTGATGGGACTGTGTTGGAACACTGTCATGGGACAGTGTTGGAACACTGTGATGGGACTGTGTTGGAACACTGTGATGAGACTGTGTTGCAACACAGTGATGGGACTGTGTTGGAACACTGTGATGGGACTGTGTTGCAACAGAGTGATGGGACTGTGTTGGAACACTGTGATGGAACTGCGTTGCAACACAGTGATGGGACTGTGTTGGAACACTGTGATGGGACTGTGTTGGAACACTGTGATGGGACTGTGTTGAAAAACTGTCTGTGGGACTGTGTTGGGACACAGTGATGGGACCGTGTTGGAACACAGTGATTGGACTGTGTTGGAACACTGTGATGGGACTGTGTTGGAACACATTGATGGGCCTGTGTTGGAACACAGTGATTGGACTGTGTTGGAACACTGTGATGGGACTGTGTTGGAACACTCTGATGGGACTGTATTGGAACTCAGTGATATGACTGTGTTGGAACACTGTCATGGGACTGTGTTGGAACACTGTCAAGAGACTGTGTTGGAACACAGTGATGGGACTGTGTTGGAACACTGTGATGGGACTGTGTTGGAACACTGTGATGGGACTGAGTTGGAACACTGTGATGGGAATGTGTTGGAACACTGTCAAGGGACTGTGTTGGAACACAGTGATGGGACTGTGTTGGAACACTGTGATTGGACTGTGTTGCAACACAGTGATGGGACTGTGTTGGAACACTGTGATGGGAGTGTGTTGGAACACTGTGATGGGACTGTATTGGAAAACTGTGATGGGACTGTGTTGGAACACAGTTATTGGACTGTGTTGCAACAGAGTGATGGGACTGTGTTGGAACACTGTGATGGGACAGTGTTGGTACACAGTGATGGGACTGTGTTGGAACACAGTGATGGGACTGTGTTGGAACACTGTGATGGGACTGTTTTGGAACACTGTGATGGGACTGTGTTGGAACACTGAGATGGGACTGTGTTGGAACACAGTGATGGGACTGTGTTGGAAGACTGTGATTGGACTGTGTTGCAACACAGTGATGGGACTGTGTTGGAACGCTGTGATGGGACTGTGTTGGAACACTGTGATGGGACTGTGTTGGAACGCTGTCATGCGATTGTGTTCGAACACTGTGATGGGACTGTGCTGGAACACTGTCAAGGGACTGTGTTGGAACACTGTGATGGGACTGTGTTGGAACAATGTGTTAGAACACTGTGATGGGACTGTGTTGGAACACTGTGATGGGACTGTTTTGGAACACAGTGATGGGACTGTGTTGGAACACTGAGATGGGACTGTGTTGGAACGCTGTCATGGGACTGTGTTCGAACACTGTGATGGGACTGTGTTGGAACACTGATGAGACTGTTTTGCAACACAGTGATGGGACTTTGTTGGAACACTCTGATGGGACTGTGTTGGAACACTGTGATGGGACTGTGTTGGAACACTGTGATGGGACTGTGTTGGACACAGTGATGGGACTGTGTTGGAACACTGTGATGGGACTGTGTTGGACACAGTGATGGGACTGTGTTGGAACACTGTCAAGGCACTGCGTTGGAACACTGTGATGGGACTGTGTTGGAACACAGTGATGGGACTGTGTTGGAACACTGTGATGGGACTGTGTTGGAACACTGTGATGGGACTGTATTGTAACACAGTGATATGACTGTGTTGGAACACTGTCATGGGACTGTGTTGGAACACTGTGATGGGACTGTGTTTGAACACAGTGATGTGACTGTGTTGGAACACTGTGATGGGACTGTGTTGGAACACTGTGATGGGCCAGTGTTGGAACACTGTGATGGGACTGTGTTGGAACACTGTGATGGGACTGTGTTGGAACACTGTGATTGGACTGTGTTGGAACACTGTGATGGGACTGTGTTGGACAACTGAGATGGGACTGTGTTGGAACACTGATGGGACTGTGTTGGAAAACTGTGATGGGACTGTGTTGGAACACTGTGATGGGACTGTGTTGGAACACATTGACGGGACTGTGTTGGAACACTGTGATGGGACTGTGTTGGAACACAGTGACGGGACTGTGTTGGAACACAGTGATGGGACTGTGTTGGAACACTGTCATGGGACAGTGTTGGAACACTGTGATGGGACTGTGTTGGAACACTGTGATGAGACTGTGTTGCAACACAGTGATGGGACTGTGTTGGAACACTGTGATGGGACTGTGTTGCAACAGAGTGATGGGACTGTGTTGGAACACTGTGATGGAATGCGTTGCAACACAGTGATGGGACTGTGTTGGAACACTGTGATGGGACTGTGTTGGAACACTGTGATGGGACTGTGTTGAAAAACTGTCATGGGACTGTGTTGGGACACAGTGATGGGACTGTGTTGGAACACAGTGATTGGACTGTGTTGGAACACTGTGATGGGACTGTGTTGGAACACATTGATGGGACTGTGTTGCAACAGAGTGATGGGACTGTGTTGGAACACTGTGATGGGACTGTGTTGGAACACTGTGATGGGACTGTGTTGCAAAACTGTCAAGGGACTGTGTTGGAACACTGTGATGGGACTGTGTTGGAACACATTGACGGGACTGTGTTGGAACACTGTGATGGGACTGTGTTGGAACACAGTGACGGGACTGTGTTGGAACACAGTGATGGGACTGTGTTGGAACACTGTCATGGGACAGTGTTGGAACACTGTGATGGGACTGTGTTGGAACACTGTGATGAGACTGTGTTGCAACACAGTGATGGGACTGTGTTGGAACACTGTGATGGGACTGTGTTGCAACAGAGTGATGGGACTGTGTTGGAACACTGTGATGGGACTGCGTTGCAACACAGTGATGGGACTGTGTTGGAACACTGTGATGGGACTGTGTTGGAACACTGTGATGGGACTGTGTTGAAAAACTGTCATGGGACTGTGTTGGGACACAGTGATGGGACTGTGTTGGAACACAGTGATTGGACTGTGTTGGAACACTGTGATGGGACTGTGTTGGAACACATTGATGGGACTGTGTTGGAACACAGTGATTGGACTGTGTTGGAACACTGTGATGGGACTGTGTTGGAACACTCTGATGGGACTGTATTGGAACACAGTGATATGACTGTGTTGGAACACTGTCATGGGACTGTGTTGGAACACTGTCAAGGGACTGTGTTGGAACACAGTGATGGGACTGTGTTGGAACACTGTGATGGGACTTTGTTGGAACACTGTGATGGGACTGAGTTGGAACACTGTGATGGGAATGTGTTGGAACACTGTCAAGGGACTGTGTTGGAACACAGTGATGGGACTGTGTTGGAACACTGTGATTGGACTGTGTTGCAACACAGTGATGGGACTGTGTTGGAACACTGTGATGGGATTGTGTTGGAACACTGTGATGGGACTGTATTGGAAAACTGTGATGGGACTGTGTTGGAACACAGTTATTGGTCTGTGTTGCAACAGAGTGATGGGACTGTGTTGGAACACTGTGATGGGACAGTGTTGGTACACAGTGATGGGACTGTGTTGGAACACAGTGATGGGACTGTGTTGGAACACTGTGATGGGACTGTTTTGGAACACTGTGATGGGACTGTGTTGGAACACTGAGATGGGACTGTGTTGGAACACAGTGATGGGACTGTGTTGGAAGACTGTGATTGGACTGTGTTGCAACACAGTGATGGGACTGTGTTGGAACACTGTGATGGGACTGTGTTGGAACACTGTGATGGGACTGTGTTGGAACGCTGTCATGCGATTGTGTTCGAACACTGTGATGGGACTGTGTTGGAACACTGTCAAGGGACTGTGTTGGAACACTGTGATGGGACTGTGTTGGAACAATGTGTTAGAACACTGTGATGGGACTGTGTTGGAACACTGTGATGGGACTGTTTTGGAACACAGTGATGGGACTGTGTTGGAACACTGAGATGGGACTGTGTTGGACACAGTGATGGGACTGTGTTGGAACACTGTGATGGGACTGTGTTGGACACAGTGATGGGACTGTGTTGGAACACTGTCAAGGCACTGCGTTGGAACACTGTGATGGGACTGTGTTGGAACACTGTGATGGGACTGTGTTGAAAAACTGTCTGTGGGACTGTGTTGGGACACAGTGATGGGACTGTGTTGGAACACAGTGATTGGACTGTGTTGGAACACTGTGATGGGACTGTGTTGGAACACATTGATGGGCCTGTGTTGGAACACAGTGATTGGACTGTGTTGGAACACTGTGATGGGACTGTGTTGGAACACTCTGATGGGACTGTATTGGAACTCAGTGATATGACTGTGTTGGAACACTGTCATGGGACTGTGTTGGAACACTGTCAAGAGACTGTGTTGGAACACAGTGATGGGACTGTGTTGGAACACTGTGATGGGACTGTGTTGGAACACTGTGATGGGACTGAGTTGGAACACTGTGATGGGAATGTGTTGGAACACTGTCAAGGGACTGTGTTGGAACACAGTGATGGGACTGTGTTGGAACACTGTGATTGGACTGTGTTGCAACACAGTGATGGGACTGTGTTGGAACACTGTGATGGGACTGTGTTGGAACACTGTGATGGGACTGTATTGGAAAACTGTGATGGGACTGTGTTGGAACACAGTTATTGGACTGTGTTGCAACAGAGTGATGGGACTGTGTTGGAACACTGTGATGGGACAGTGTTGGTACACAGTGATGGGACTGTGTTGGAACACAGTGATGGGACTGTGTTGGAACACTGTGATGGGTCTGTTTTGGAACACTGTGATGGGACTGTGTTGGAACACTGAGATGGGACTGTGTTGGAACACAGTGATGGGACTGTGTTGGAAGACTGTGATTGGACTGTGTTGCAACACAGTGATGGGACTGTGTTGGAACGCTGTGATGGGACTGTGTTGGAACACTGTGATGGGACTGTGTTGGAACGCTGTCATGCGATTGTGTTCGAACACTGTGATGGGACTGTGTTGGAACACTGTCAAGGGACTGTGTTGGAACACTGTGATGGGACTGTGTTGGAACAATGTGTTAGAACACTGTGATGGGACTGTGTTGGAACACTGTGATGGGACTGTTTTGGAACACAGTGATGGGACTGTGTTGGAACACTGAGATGGGACTGTGTTGGAACGCTGTCATGGGACTGTGTTCGAACACTGTGATGGGACTGTGTTGGAACACTGATGAGACTGTTTTGCAACACAGTGATGGGACTTTGTTGGAACACTCTGATGGGACTGTGTTGGAACACTGTGATGGGACTGTGTTGGAACACTGTGATGGGACTGTGTTGGACACAGTGATGGGACTGTGTTGGAACACTGTGATGGGACTGTGTTGGACACAGTGATGGGACTGTGTTGGAACACTGTCAAGGCACTGCGTTGGAACACTGTGATGGGACTGTGTTGGAACACAGTGATGGGACTGTGTTGGAACACTGTGATGGGACTGTGTTGGAACACTGTGATGGGACTGTATTGTAACACAGTGATATGACTGTGTTGGAACACTGTCATGGGACTGTGTTGGAACACTGTGATGGGACTGTGTTTGAACACAGTGATGTGACTGTGTTGGAACACTGTGATGGGACTGTGTTGGAACACTGTGATGGGCCAGTGTTGGAACACTGTGATGGGACTGTGTTGGAACACTGTGATGGGACTGTGTTGGAACACTGTGATTGGACTGTGTTGGAACACTGTGATGGGACTGTGTTGGACAACTGAGATGGGACTGTGTTGGAACACTGATGGGACTGTGTTGGAAAACTGTGATGGGACTGTGTTGGAACACTGTGATGGGACTGTGTTGGAACACATTGACGGGACTGTGTTGGAACACTGTGATGGGACTGTGTTGGAACACAGTGACGGGACTGTGTTGGAACACAGTGATGGGACTGTGTTGGAACACTGTCATGGGACTGTGTTGGAACACAGTGACGGGACTGTGTTGGAACACAGTGATGGGACTGTGTTGGAACACTGTGATGGGACTGTGTTGGAACACATTGACGGGACTGTGTTGGAACACTGTGATGGGACTGTGTTGGAACACTGTGAATGGACTGTGTTGCAACACAGAGATGGGACTGTGTTGGAACACTGTGATGGGACTGTGTTGGAACACTGTGATGGGACTGTGTTGGAACACTGTGATGGGACTGTGTTGGACAACTGAGATGGGACTGTGTTGGAACACTGATGGGACTGTGTTGGAAAACTGTGATGGGACTGTGTTGGAACACTGTGATGGGACTGTGTTGGAACACTGTGATGGGACTGTGTTGGAACACTGTGATGGGACTGTGTTGGAACACTGTGAATGGACTGTGTTGCAACACAGAGATGGGACTGTGTTGGAACACTGTGATGGGACTGTGTTGGAACACTGTGATTGGACTGTGTTGGAACACTGTGATGGGACTGTGTTGGACAACTGAGATGGGACTGTGTTGGAACACTGATGGGACTGTGTTGGAAAACTGTGATGGGACTGTGTTGGAACACTGTGATGGGACTGTGTTGGAACACATTGATGGGACTGTGTTGGAAAACTGTGATGGGACTGTGTTGGAACACTGTGATGGGACTGTGTTGGAACACAGTGACGGGACTGTGTTGGAACACAGTGATGGGACTGTGTTGGAACACTGTCATGGGACTGTGTTGGAACACAGTGACGGGACTGTGTTGGAACACAGTGATGGGACTGTGTTGGAACACTGTGATGGGACTGTGTTGGAACACATTGACGGGACTGTGTTGGAACACTGTGATGGGACTGTGTTGGAACACTGTGAATGGACTGTGTTGCAACACAGAGATGGGACTGTGTTGGAACACTGTGATGGGACTGTGTTGGAACACTGTGATGGGACTGTGTTGGAACACTGTGATGGGACTGTGTTGGACAACTGAGATGGGACTGTGTTGGAACACTGATGGGACTGTGTTGGAAAACTGTGATGGGACTGTGTTGGAACACTGTGATGGGACTGTGTTGGAACACATTGACGGGACTGTGTTGGAACACTGTGATGGGACTGTGTTGGAACACTGTGAATGGACTGTGTTGCAACACAGAGATGGGACTGTGTTGGAACACTGTGATGGGACTGTGTTGGAACACTGTGATTGGACTGTGTTGGAACACTGTGATGGGACTGTGTTGGACAACTGAGATGGGACTGTGTTGGAACACTGATGGGACTGTGTTGGAAAACTGTGATGGGACTGTGTTGGAACACTGTGATGGGACTGTGTTGGAACACATTGATGGGACTGTGTTGGAAAACTGTGATGGGACTGTGTTGGAACACTGTGATGGGACTGTGTTGGAACACATTGACGGGACTGTGTTGGAACACTGTGATGGGACTGTGTTGGAACACAGTGACGGGACTGTGTTGGAACACAGTGATGGGACTGTGTTGGAACACTGTGATGGGACTGTGTTGGAACACATTGACGGGACTGTGTTGGAACACTGTGATGGGACTGTGTTGGAACACTGTGAATGGACTGTGTTGCAACACAGAGATGGGACTGTGTTGGAACACTGTGATGGGACTGTGTTGGAACACTGTGATGGGACTGTGTTGGAACACTGTGATGGGACTGTGTTGCAACAGAGTGATGGGACTGTGTTGGAACACTGTGATGGGACTGTGTTGGAACACATTGACGGGACTGTGTTGGAACACTGTGATGGGACTGTGTTGGAACACAGTGACGGGACTGTGTTGGAACACAGTGATGGGACTGTGTTGGAACACTGTGATGGGACAGTGTTGGAACACTGTGATGGGACTGTGTTGGAACACTGTGATGAGACTGTGTTGCAACACAGTGATGGGACTGTGTTGGAACACTGTGATGGGACTGTGTTGCAACAGAGTGATGGGACTGTGTTGGAACACTGTGATGGGACTGTGTTGCAACACAGTGATGGGACTGTGTTGGAACACAGTGATGGGACTGTGTTGGAACACTGTCATGGGACAGTGTTGGAACACTGTGATGGGACTGTGTTGGAACACTGTGATGAGACTGTGTTGCAACACAGTGATGGGACTGTGTTGGAACACTGTGATGGGACTGTGTTGCAACAGAGTGATGGGACTGTGTTGGAACACTGTGATGGAATGCGTTGCAACACAGTGATGGGACTGTGTTGGAACACTGTGATGGGACTGTGTTGGAACACTGTGATGGGACTGTGTTGAAAAACTGTCATGGGACTGTGTTGGGACACAGTGATGGGACTGTGTTGGAACACAGTGATTGGACTGTGTTGGAACACTGTGATGGGACTGTGTTGGAACACATTGATGGGACTGTGTTGCAACAGAGTGATGGGACTGTGTTGGAACACTGTGATGGGACTGTGTTGGAACACTGTGATGGGACTGTGTTGCAAAACTGTCAAGGGACTGTGTTGGAACACTGTGATGGGACTGTGTTGGAACACATTGACGGGACTGTGTTGGAACACTGTGATGGGACTGTGTTGGAACACAGTGACGGGACTGTGTTGGAACACAGTGATGGGACTGTGTTGGAACACTGTCATGGGACAGTGTTGGAACACTGTGATGGGACTGTGTTGGAACACTGTGATGAGACTGTGTTGCAACACAGTGATGGGACTGTGTTGGAACACTGTGATGGGACTGTGTTGCAACAGAGTGATGGGACTGTGTTGGAACACTGTGATGGGACTGCGTTGCAACACAGTGATGGGACTGTGTTGGAACACTGTGATGGGACTGTGTTGGAACACTGTGATGGGACTGTGTTGAAAAACTGTCATGGGACTGTGTTGGGACACAGTGATGGGACTGTGTTGGAACACAGTGATTGGACTGTGTTGGAACACTGTGATGGGACTGTGTTGGAACACATTGATGAGACTGTGTTGGAACACAGTGATTGGACTGTGTTGGAACACTGTGATGGGACTGTGTTGGAACACTCTGATGGGACTGTATTGGAACACAGTGATATGACTGTGTTGGAACACTGTCATGGGACTGTGTTGGAACACTGTCAAGGGACTGTGTTGGAACACAGTGATGGGACTGTGTTGGAACACTGTGATGGGACTTTGTTGGAACACTGTGATGGGACTGAGTTGGAACACTGTGATGGGAATGTGTTGGAACACTGTCAAGGGACTGTGTTGGAACACAGTGATGGGACTGTGTTGGAACACTGTGATTGGACTGTGTTGCAACACAGTGATGGGACTGTGTTGGAACACTGTGATGGGATTGTGTTGGGACACTGTGATGGGACTGTATTGGAAAACTGTGATGGGACTGTGTTGGAACACAGTTATTGGTCTGTGTTGCAACAGAGTGATGGGACTGTGTTGGAACACTGTGATGGGACAGTGTTGGTACACAGTGATGGGACTGTGTTGGAACACAGTGATGGGACTGTGTTGGAACACTGTGATGGGACTGTTTTGGAACACTGTGATGGGACTGTGTTGGAACACTGAGATGGGACTGTGTTGGAACACAGTGATGGGACTGTGTTGGAAGACTGTGATTGGACTGTGTTGCAACACAGTGATGGGACTGTGTTGGAACACTGTGATGGGACTGTGTTGGAACACTGTGATGGGACTGTGTTGGAACGCTGTCATGCGATTGTGTTCGAACACTGTGATGGGACTGTGTTGGAACACTGTCAAGGGACTGTGTTGGAACACTGTGATGGGACTGTGTTGGAACAATGTGTTAGAACACTGTGATGGGACTGTGTTGGAACACTGTGATGGGACTGTTTTGGAACACAGTGATGGGACTGTGTTGGAACACTGAGATGGGACTGTGTTGGACACAGTGATGGGACTGTGTTGGAACACTGTGATGGGACTGTGTTGGACACAGTGATGGGACTGTGTTGGAACACTGTCAAGGCACTGCGTTGGAACACTGTGATGGGACTGTGTTGGAACACAGTGATGGGACTGTGTTGGAACACTGTGATGGGACTGTGTTGGAACACTGTGATGGGACTGTATTGTAACACAGTGATATGACTGTGTTGGAACACTGTCATGGGACTGTGTTGGAACACTGTGATGGGACTGTGTTTGAACACAGTGATGGGACTGTGTTGGAACACTGTGATGGGACTGTGTTGGAACACTGTGATGGGCCAGTGTTGGAACACTGTGATGGGACTGTGTTGGAACACTGTGATGGGACTGTGTTGGAACACTGTGATTGGACTGTGTTGGAACACTGTGATGGGACTGTGTTGGACAACTGAGATGGGACTGTGTTGGAACACTGATGGGACTGTGTTGGAAAACTGTGATGGGACTGTGTTGGAACACTGTGATGGGACTGTGTGGCAACAGAGTGATGGGACTGTGTTGGAACACTGTGATGGGTCTGTGTTGGCACACAGTGATGGGACTGTGTTGGAACACTGTGATGGGACTGTGTTGGTACAATGTGATGGGACTGTGTTGGAACACTGTGATGGGACTGTGTTGGAACACTGATGAGACTGTTTTGCAACACAGTGATGGGACTTTGTTGGAACACTCTGATGGGACTGTGTTGGAACACTGTGATGGGACTGTGTTGGAACACTGTGATGGGACTGTGTTGGACACAGTGATGGGACTGTGTTGGAACACTGTGATGGGACTGTGTTGGACACAGTGATGGGACTGTGTTGGAACACTGTCAAGGCACTGCGTTGGAACACTGTGATGGGACTGTGTTGGAACACAGTGATGGGACTGTGTTGGAACACTGTGATGGGACTGTGTTGGAACACTGTGATGGGACTGTATTGTAACACAGTGATATGACTGTGTTGGAACACTGTCATGGGACTGTGTTGGAACACTGTGATGGGACTGTGTTTGAACACAGTGATGGGACTGTGTTGGAACACTGTGATGGGACTGTGTTGGAACACTGTGATGGGCCAGTGTTGGAACACTGTGATGGGACTGTGTTGGAACACTGTGATGGGACTGTGTTGGAACACTGTGATTGGACTGTGTTGGAACACTGTGATGGGACTGTGTTGGACAACTGAGATGGGACTGTGTTGGAACACTGATGGGACTGTGTTGGAAAACTGTGATGGGACTGTGTTGGAACACTGTGATGGGACTGTGTGGCAACAGAGTGATGGGACTGTGTTGGAACACTGTGATGGGTCTGTGTTGGCACACAGTGATGGGACTGTGTTGGAACACTGTGATGGGACTGTGTTGGTACAATGTGATGGGACTGTGTTGGAACACTGTGATGGGACTGTGTTGGTACACTGTGCTGGGACTGTGTTGAAAAACTGTCAAGGGACTGTGTTGGAACACTGTGATGGGACTGTGTAGGAACACAGTGATTGGACTGTGTTGGAACACTGTGATGGGACTGTGTTGGAACACAGTGATGCGACTGTGTTTGAACACAGTGATGGGACTGTGTTGGAACACTGTGATGGGACTGTGTTGGAACACTGTGATGGGACTGTGTTGGAACACAGTGATGGGACTGTGTTGGAACACTGTGATTGGACTGTGTTGCAACACAGAGATGGGACTGTGTTGGAACACTGTGATGGGACTGTGTTGGAACACTGTGATGGGACTGTGTTGGAACACAGTGATGGGACTGTGTTGGAACACTGTGATTGGACTGTGTTGCAACAGAGTGATGGGACTGTGTTGGAACACTGTGATGGGACTGTGTTGGAACACAGTGATGGGACTGTGTTGGAACACTGTGATGGGACTGTGTTGGAACACTGTGATGGGACTCTGTTGCAACTCAGTGATGGGACTGTGTTGGAACACTGTGATGGGACTGTGTTGGAACACTGTGCTGGGACTGTGTTGAAAAACTGTCAAGGGACTGTGTTGGAACACTGTGATGGGACTGTGTTGGAACACAGTGATTGGACTGTGTTGGAACACTGTGATGGGACTGTGTTGGAACACAGTGATATGACTGTGTTGGAACACTGTCATGGGACTGTGTTGGAACACTTTCAAGGGACTGTGTTGGAACACAGTGATGGGACTGTGTTGGAACACTGTGATGGGACTGTGTTGGAACACTGTGATGGGACTGAGTTGGAACACTGTGATGGGAATGTGTTGGAACACTGTCATGGGACTGTGTTGGAACACTGTGATGGGACTGTGTTTGAACACAGTGATGGGACTGTGTTGGAACACTGTGATGGGACTGTGTTGGAACACTGTGATGGGCCAGTGTTGGAACACTGTGATGGGACTGTGTTGGAACACTGTGATGGGACTGTGTTGGAACACTGTGATTGGACTGTGTTGGAACACTGTGATGGGACTGTGTTGGACAACTGAGATGGGACTGTGTTGGAACACTGATGGGACTGTGTTGGAAAACTGTGATGGGACTGTGTTGGAACACTGTGATGGGACTGTGTGGCAACAGAGTGATGGGACTGTGTTGGAACACTGTGATGGGACTGTGTTGCAACAGAGTGATGGGACTGTGTTGGAACACTGTGATGGGACTGTGTTGGTACAATGTGATGGGACTGTGTTGGAACACTGTGATGGGACTGTGTTGGAACACAGTCACGGGACTGTGTTGGAACACTGTGATGGGACTGTGTTGGAACACTGTCATGGGACAGTGTTGGAACACTGTGATGGGACTGTGTTTGAACACTGTGATGAGACTGTGTTGCAACACAGTGATGGGACTGTGTTGGAACACTGTGATTGGACTGTGTTGGAACACTGTGATGGGACTGTGTTGGAACACTGTGATGGGACTCTGTTGCAACTCAGTGATGGGACTGTGTTGGAACACTGTGATGGGACTGTGTTGGAACACTGTGCTGGGACTGTGTTGAAAAACTGTCAAGGGACTGTGTTGGAACACTGTGATGGGACTGTGTTGGAACACAGTGATTGGACTGTGTTGGAACACTGTGATGGGACTGTGTTGGAACACAGTGATGCGACTGTGTTTGAACACAGTGATGGTACTGTGTTGGAACACAGTGATGGGACTGTGTTGGAACACAGTGATTGGACTGTGTTGGAACACAGTGATGGGACTGTGTTGGAACACTGTGATTGGACTGTGTTGCAACACAGAGATGGGACTGTGTTGGAACACTGTGATGGGACTGTGTTGGAACACTGTGATGGGACTGTGTTGGAACACTGTGATGGGACTATGTTGCAACAGAGTGATGGGACAGTGTTGGAACACTGTGATGGGACTGTGTTGGAACACATTGACGGGACTGTGTTGGAACACTGTGATGGGACTGTGTTGGAACACAGTGACGGGACTGTGTTGGAACACAGTGATGGGACTGTGTTGGAACACTGTGATTGGACAGTGTTGGAACACTGTGATGGGACTGTGTTGGAACACTGTGATGGGACTGTATTGGAACACAGTGATATGACTGTGTTGGAACACTGTCATGGGACTGTGTTGGAACACTGTCAAGGGACTGTGTTGGAACACAGTGATGGGACTGTGTTGGAACACTGTGATGGGACTGTGTTGGAACACTGTGATGGGACTGAGTTGGAACACTGTGATGGGAATGTGTTGGAACACTGTGATGGGACTGTTTTGGAACACAATGATGGGACTGTGTTCGAACACTGTGATTGGACTGTGTTCCAACACAGTGATGGGACTGTGTTGGAACACTGTGATGGGACTGTGTTGGAACACTGTGATGGGACTGTATTGGAAAACTGTGATGGGACTGTGTTGGAACACAGTTATGGGACTGTGTTGCAACAGAGTGATGGGACTGTGTTGGAACACTGTGATAGGACTGTGTTGGTACACAGTGATGGGACTGAATTGGAACACAGTGATGGGACTGTGTTGGAACACTGTGATGGGACTGTGTTGGAACACTGTGATGGGACTGTGTTGGTACAATGTGATGGGACTCTGTTGGAACACTGTGATGGGACTGTGTTGGAACACAGTCACGGGACTGTGTTGGAACACTGTGATGGGACTGTGTTGGAACACTGTCATGGGACAGTGTTGGAACACTGTGATGAGACTGTGTTTGAACACTGTGATGACACTGTGTTGCAACACAGTGATGGGACTGTGTTGGAACACTGTGATTGGACTGTGTTGGAACACTGTGATGGGACTGTGTTGGAACACTGTGATGGGACTCTGTTGCAACTCAGTGATGGGTCTGTGTTGGAACACTGAGATGGGACTGTGTTGGAACACAGAGATGGGACTGTGTTGGAACACAGTGATGGGACTGTGTTGCAACACAGTGATGGGACTGTGTTGGAACACTGTGATGGGACTGTGTTGGAACACTGTGATGGGACTGTGTTGGAACGCTGTCATGCGACTGTGTTCCAACACAGTCCCATCACAGTGTTCGAACACAGTCACATGACAGCGTTCCAACACAGTCCCATCTCAGTGTTCCAACACAGTCTCATCACTGTGTTCCAAAACAGTCCCATCACAGTGTTCCAACACAGTTCCATCATGTGATGAGACTGTGTTGCAACACAGTGATGGGACTGTGTTGGAACACAGTGATGTGACTGTGTTGGAACACTGTGATGGGACTGTGTTGGAACACTGTGATGGGACTGTGTTGGAACACAGTGATGGGACTGTGTTGGAACACTGTCAAGGGACTGTGTTGGAACACTGTGATGGGACTGTGTTGGAACACAGTGATGGGACTGTGTTGGAATACTGTGATGGGACTGTGTTGGAACACTGTGATGGGACTGTGTTGCAACAGTGATGGGAATGTGTTGGAACACTGTGATGGGACTGTGTTGGAACACAGTGATGGGACTGTGTTGGTACAATGTGATGGGACTGTGTTGGAACACAGTGATGGGACTGTGTTGGAACACTGTGATGGGACTGTGTTGGAACACAGTGATGGGACTGTGTTGGAACACTGTCATGGGACAGTGTTGGAACACTGTGATGGGACTGTGTTTGAACACTGTGATGAGACTGTGTTGCAACACAGTGATGGGACTGTGTTGGAACACTGTGATTGGACTGTGTTGGAACACTGTGATGGGACTGTGCTGGAACACTGTGATGGGACTCTGTTGCAACTCAGTGATGGGACTGTGTTGGAACACTGTGATGGGACTGTGTTGGAACACTGTGATGGGACTGTGTTGAAAAACTGTCAAGGGACTGTGTTGGAACACTGTGATGGGACTGTGTTGGAACACTGTGATGGGACTGTGTTGAAAAACTGTCAAGGGAATGTGTTGGAACACTGTGATGGGACTGTGTTGGAACACAGTGATTGGACTGTGTTGGAACACTGTGATGGGACTGTGTTGGAACACAGTGATGCGACTGTGTTTGAACACAGTGATGGGACTGTGTTGGAACACTGTGATAGGACTGTGTTGGAACACTGTGTTGGGACTGTGTTGGAACACAGTGATGGGACTGTGTTGGAACACTGTGATTGGACTGTGTTGCAACACAGAGATGGGACTGTGTTGGAACACTGTGATGGGACTGTGTTGGAACAGTGTGATGGGACTGTGTTGCAACAGAGTGATGGGACTGTGTTGGAACACTGTGATGGGACTGTGTTGGAACGCTGTGATGGGACTGTGTTGGAAAACTGTCAAGGGACTGTGTTGGAACACTGTGATGGGACTGTGTTGGAACACATTGACGGGACTGTGTTGGAACACTGTGATGGGACTGTGTTGGAACACAGTGACGGGACTGTGTTGGAACACAGTGATGGGACTGTGTTGGAACACTGTGATGAGACTGTGTTGCAACACAGTGATGGGACTATGTTGGAACACTGTGATGGGACTGTGTTGCAACAGAGTGATGGGACTGTGTTGGAACACTGTGATGGGACTGTGTTGCAACACAGTGATGGGACTGTGTTGGAACACTGTGATGGGACTGTGTTGGAACACTGTGATGGGACTGTGTTGAAAAACTGTCATGGGACTGTGTTTGGACACAGTGATGGGACTGTGTTGGAACACAGTGATTGGACTGTGTTGGAACACTGTGATGGGACTGTGTTGGAACACAGTGATGGGACTGTGTTGGAACACAGTGATTGGACTGTGTTGGAACACTGTGATGGGACTGTGTTGGAACACTGTGATGGGACTGTATTGGAACACAGTGATATGACTGTGTTGGAACACTGTCATGGGACTGTGTTGGAACACTGTCAAGGGACTGTGTTGGAACACAGTGATGGGACTGTGTTGGAACACTGTGATGGGACTGTGTTGGAACACTGTGATGGGACTGAGTTGGAACACTGTGATGGGAATGTGTTGGAACACTGTGATGGGACTGTGTTGGAACACAGTGATGGGACTGTGTTGGAACACTGTGATTGGACTGTGTTGCAACACAGTGATGGGAATGTGTTGGAACACTGTGATGGGACTGTGTTGGAACACTGTGATGGGACTGTATTGGAAAACTGTGATGGGACTGTGTTGGAACACAGTTATGGGACTGTGTTGCAACAGAGTGATGGGACTGTGTTGGAACACTGTGATGGGACAGTGTTGGTACACAGTGATGGGACTGTGTTGGAACACAGTGATGGGACTGTGTTGGAACACAGTGATGGGACTGTGTTGGAACACTGTGATTGGACTGTGTTGAAACACAGTGATGGGACTGTGTTGGAACACAGTGATGGGACTGTGTTGGAACACAGTGATGGGACTGTGTTGCAACACAGTGATGGGACTGTGTTGGAACACTGTGATGGGACTGTGTTGGAACACTGTCAAGGGACTGTGTTGGAACAGTGTGATGGGACTGTGTTGCAACAGAGTGATGGGACTGTGTTGGAACACTGTGATGGGACTGTGTTGGAACGCTGTGATGGGACTGTGTTGGAACACTGTGATGGGACTGAGTTGGAACACTGTGATGGGTATGTGTTGGAACACTGTGATGGGACTGTGTTGGAACACAGTGATGGGACTGTGTTGGAACACTGTGATTGGACTGTGTTGCAACACAGTGATGGGAATGTGTTGGAACACAGTGATGGGACTGTGCTGGAACACTGTGATGGGACTCTGTTGCAACTCAGTGATGGGACTGTGTTGGAACACTGTGATGGGACTGTGTTGGAACACTGTGATGGGACTGTGTTGAAAAACTGTCAAGGGACTGTGTTGGAACACTGTGATGGGACTGTGTTGGAACACTGTGATGGGACTGTGTTGAAAAACTGTCAAGGGAATGTGTTGGAACACTGTGATGGGACTGTGTTGGAACACAGTGATTGGACTGTGTTGGAACACTGTGATGGGACTGTGTTGGAACACAGTGATGCGACTGTGTTGGAACACAGTGATGGGACTGTGTTGGAACACTGTGATTGGACTGTGTTGCAACACAGAGATGGGACTGTGTTGGAACACTGTGATGGGACTGTGTTGGAACACTGTGATGGGACTGTGTTGGAACAGTGTGATGGGACTGTGTTGCAACAGAGTGATGGGACTGTGTTGGAACACTGTGATGGGACTGTGTTGGAACGCTGTGATGGGACTGTGTTGGAAAACTGTCAAGGGACTGTGTTGGAACACTGTGATGGGACTGTGTTGGAACACATTGACGGGACTGTGTTGGAACACTGTGATGGGACTGTGTTGGAACACAGTGACGGGACTGTGTTGGAACACAGTGATGGGACTGTGTTGGAACACTGTGATGAGACTGTGTTGCAACACAGTGATGGGACTGTGTTGGAACACTGTGATGGGACTGTGTTGCAACAGAGTGATGGGACTGTGTTGGAACACTGTGATGGGACTGTGTTGCAACACAGTGATGGGACTGTGTTGGAACACTGTGATGGGACTGTGTTGGAACACTGTGATGGGACTGTGTTGAAAAACTGTCATGGGACTGTGTTTGGACACAGTGATGGGACTGTGTTGGAACACAGTGATTGGACTGTGTTGGAACACTGTGATGGGACTGTGTTGGAACACAGTGATGGGACTGTGTTGGAACACAGTGATTGGACTGTGTTGGAACACTGTGATGGGACTGTGTTGGAACACTGTGATGGGACTGTATTGGAACACAGTGATATGACTGTGTTGGAACACTGTCATGGGACTGTGTTGGAACACTGTCAAGGGACTGTGTTGGAACACTGTGATGGGACTGTGTTGGAACACTGTGATGGGACTGTGTTGGAACACTGTGATGGGACTGAGTTGGAACACTGTGATGGGAATGTGTTGGAACACTGTGATGGGACTGTGTTGGAACACAGTGATGGGACTGTGTTGGAACACTGTGATTGGACTGTGTTGCAACACAGTGATGGGAATGTGTTGGAACACTGTGATGGGACTGTGTTGGAACACTGTGATGGGACTGTATTGGAAAACTGTGATGGGACTGTGTTGGAACACAGTTATGGGACTGTGTTGCAACAGAGTGATGGGACTGTGTTGGAACACTGTGATGGGACAGTGTTGGTACACAGTGATGGGACTGTGTTGGAACACAGTGATGGGACTGTGTTGGAACACAGTGATGGGACTGTGTTGGAACACTGTGATTGGACTGTGTTGAAACACAGTGATGGGACTGTGTTGGAACACAGTGATGGGACTGTGTTGGAACACAGTGATGGGACTGTGTTGCAACACAGTGATGGGACTGTGTTGGAACACTGTGATGGGACTGTGTTGGAACACTGTCAAGGGACTGTGTTGGAACACTGTGATGGGACTGTGTTGGAACACTGTGTTAGAACACTGTGATGGGACTGTGTTGGAACACTGTGATGGGACTGTTTTGGAACACAGTGATGGGACTGTGTTTTAACACTGTCAAGGCACTGCGTTGGAACACTGTGATGGGACTGTGTTGGAACACAGTGATGGGACTGTGTTGGAACACTGTGATGGGACTGTGTTGGAACACTGTGATGGGACTGTATTGTAACACAGTGATATGACTGTGTTGGAACACTGTCATGGGACTGTGTTGGAACACTGTGATGGGACTCTGTTTGAACACAGTGATGGGACTGTGTTGGAACACTGTGATGGGACTGTGTTGGAACACTGTGATGGGCCAGTGTTGGAACACTGTGATGGGACTGTGTTGGAACACTGTGATGGGACTGTGTTGGAACACTGTGATTGGACTGTGTTGGAACACTGTGATGGGACTGTGTTGGACAACTGAGATGGGACTGTGTTGGAACACTGATGGGACTGTGTTGGAAAACTGTGATGGGACTGTGTTGGAACACTGTGATGGGACTGTGTGGCAACAGAGTGATGGGACTGTATTGGAACACTGTGATGGGACTGTGTTGGAACACAGTGATGGGACTGTGTTGGAACACTGTGATGGGACTGTGTTGGTACAATGTGATGGGACTGTGTTGGAACACTGTGATGGGACTGTGTTGGAACACAGTCACGGGACTGTGTTGGAACACTGTGATGGGACTGTGTTGGAACACTGTCATGGGACAGTGTTGGAACACTGTGATGGGACTGTGTTTGAACACTGTGATGAGACTGTGTTGCAACTCAGTGATGGGACTGTGTTGGAACACTGTGATGGGACTGTGTTGGAACACTGTGCTGGGACTGTGTTGAAAAACTGTCAAGGGACTGTGTTGGAACACTGTGATGGGACTGTGTTGGAACACTGTGATGGGACTGTGTTGGAACACTGTGATGGGACTGTGTTCGAACACTGTGATGGGACTCTGTTGCAACTCAGTGATGGGACTGTGTTGGAACACTGTGATGGGACTGTGTTGGAACACTGTGCTGGGACTGTGTTGAAAAACTGTCAAGGGACTGTGTTGGAACACTGTGATGGGACTGTGTTGGAACACTGTGATGGGACTGTGTTGAAAAACTGTCAAGGGACTGTGTTGGAACACTGTGATGGGACTGTGTTGGAACACAGTGATTGGACTGTGTTGGAACACTGTGATGGGACTGTGTTGGAACACAGTGATGCGACTGTGTTTGAACACAGTGATGGGACTGTGTTGGAACACTGTGACGGGACTGTGTTGGAACACTGTGATGGGACTGTGTTGGAACACAGTGATGGGACTGTGTTGGAACACTGTGATTGGACTGTGTTGCAACACAGAGATGGGACTGTGTTGGAACACTGTGATGGGACTGTGTTGGAACACTGTGATGGGACTGTGTTGCAACAGAGTGATGGGACTGTGTTGGAACACTGTGATGGGACTGTGTTGGAACACTTTGATGGGACTGTGTTGGAACACTGTGATGGGACTGTGTTGGAACACAGTGTAGGGACTGTGTTGGAACACAGTGATGGGACTGTGTTGGAACACTGTGATGGGACAGTGTTGGAACACTGTGATGGGACTGTGTTGGAACACTGTGATGAGACTGAGTTGCAACACAGTGATGGGACTGTGTTGGAACACTGTGATGGGACTGTGTTGCAACAGAGTGATGGGACTGTGTTGGAACACTGTGATGGGACTGTGTTGGAACACAGTGATGGGACTGTGTTGGAACACTGTGATGGGACTGTGTTGGAACACTGTGATGGGACTGTGTTGAAAAACTGTCATGGGACTGTGTTGGGACACAGTGATGGGACTGTGTTGGAACACAGTGATTGGACTGTGTTGGAACACTGTGATGGGACTGTGTTGGAACACAGTGATGGGACTGTGTTTGAACACAGTGATGGGACTGTGTTGGAACACTGTGATGGGACTGTGTTGGAACACTGTGATGGGACTGTATTGGAACACAGTGATATGACTGTGTTGGAACACTGTCATGGGACTGTGTTGGAACACTGTCAAGGGACTGTGTTGGAACACTGTGATGGGACTGTGTTGGAACACTGTCAAGGGACTGTGTTGGAACACTGTGATGGGAGTGAGTTGGAACACTGTGATGGGACTGTGTTGGAACACAGTGATGGGACTGTGTTGGAACACTGTGATTGGACTGTGTTGGAACACTGTGATGGGACTGTATTGGAAAACTGTGATGGGACTGTGTTGGAACACAGTTATGGGACTGTGTTGCAACAGAGTGATGGGACTGTGTTGGAACACTGTGATGGGACTGTGTTGCAACACAGTGATGGGACTGTGTTGGAACACTGTGATGGGACTGTGTTGGAACACTGTGATGGGACTGTGTTGGAACGGTGTCATGCAACTGTGTTCGAACACTGTGATGGGACTGTGTTGGAACACTGTCAAGGGACTGTGTTGGAACACTGTGATGGGACTGTGTTGGAACACTGTGTTAGAACACTGTGATGGGACTGTGTTGGAACACTGTGATGGGACTGTTTTGGAACACAGTGATGGGACTGTGTTGGAACACTGAAATGGGACTGTGTTGGAACGCTGTCATGGGACTGTGTTCGAACACTGTGATGGGACTTTGTTGGAACACTGATGAGACTGTTTTGCAACACAGTGATGGGACTTTGTTGGAACACTGTGATGGGACTGTGTTGGAACACTGTGATGGGACTGTTTTGGAACACTGTGATGGGACTGTGTTGGACACAGTGATGGGACTGTGTTGGACCACTGTGAAAGGACTGTGTTGGACACAGTGATGGGACTGTGTTGGAACACTGTCAAGGCACTGCGTTGGAACACTGTGATGGGACTGTGTTGGAACACAGTGATGGGACTGTGTTGGAACACTGTGATGGGACTGTGTTGGAACACTGTGATGGGACTGTGTTGGAACACTGTGATGGGACTGTATTGTAACACAGTGATATGACTGTGTTGGAACACTGTCATGGGACTGTGTTGGAACACTGTGATGGGACTGTGTTTGAACACAGTGATGGGACTGTGTTGGAACACTGTGATGGGACTGTGTTGGAACACTGTGATGGGCCTGTGTTGGAACACTGTGATGGGACTGTGTTGGAACACTGTGATGGGACTGTGTTGGAACACTGTGATTGGACTGTGTTGGAACACTGTGATGGGACTGTGTTGGACAACTGAGATGGGACTGTGTTGGAACACTGATGGGACTGTGTTGGAAAACTGTGATGGGACTGTGTTGGAAAAGTGTGATGGGACTGTGTTGCAACAGAGTGATGGGACTGTGTTGGAACACTGTGATGGGACTGTGTTGGACACAGTGATGGGACTGTGTTGGACCACTGTGAAAGGACTGTCTTGGACACAGTGATGGGACTGTGTTGGAACACTGTGATGGGACTGTGTTGGAACACTGTGATGGGACTGTGTTGGAACACTGTGATGGGACTGTGTTGGAACACTGTGATGGGACTGTGTTTGAACACTGTGATGAGACTGTGTTGCAATACAGTGATGGGACTGTGTTGGAACACTGTGATTGGACTGTGTTGGAACACTGTGATGGGACTGTGTTGGAACACTGTGATGGGACTCTGTTGCAACTCAGTGATGGGACTGTGTTGGAACACTGTGATGGGACTGTGTTGGAACACTGTGCTGGGACTGTGTTGAAAAACTGTCAAGGGACTGTGTTGGAACACTGTGATGGGACTGTGTTGGAACACTGTGATGGGACTGTGTTGAAAAACTGTCAAGGGACTGTGTTGGAACACTGTAATGGGACTGTGCTGGAACACATTGATTGGACTGTGTTGGAACACTGTGATGGGACTGTGTTGGAACACAGTGATGCGACTGTGTTGGAACACAGTGATGGGACTGTGTTGGAACACTGTGATGGGACTGTGTTGGAACACTGTGATGGGACTGTGTTGGAACACAGTGATGGGACTGTGTTGGAACACTGTGAATGGACTGTGTTGCAACACAGAGATGGGACTGTGTTGGAACACTGTGATGGGACTGTGTTGGAACACTGTGATGGGACTGTGTTGTGACACTGTGATGGGACTGTGTTGCAACAGAGTGATGGGACTGTGTTGGAACACTGTGATGGGACTGTATTGGAACACATTGACGGGACTGTGTTGGAACACTGTGATGGGACTGTGTTGGAACACAGTGACGGGACTGTGTTGGAACACAGTGATGGGACTGTGTTGGAACACTGTGATGGGACAGTGTTGGAACACTGTGATGGGACTGTGTTGGAACACTGTGATGAGACTGTGTTGGAACACAGTGATGGGACTGTGTTGGAACACTGTGATGGGACTGTGTTGCAACAGAGTGATGGGACTGTGTTGGAACACTGTGATGGGACTGTGTTGCAACACAGTGATGGGACTGTGTTGGAACACTGTGATGGGACTGTGTTGGAACACTGTGATGGGACTGTGTTGAAAAACTGTCATGGGACTGTGTTGGGACACAGTGATGGGACCGTGTTGGAACACAGTGATTGGACTCTGTTGGAACACTGTGATTGGACTGTGTTGGAACACAGTGATGGGACTGTGTTTGAACACAGTGATGGGACTGTGTTGGAACACTGTGATGGGACTGTGTTGGAACACTGTGATGGGACTGTATTGGAACACAGTGATATGACTGTGTTGGAACACTGTCATGGGACTGTGTTGGAACACTGTCAAGGGACTGTGTTGGAACACAGTGATGGGACTGTGTTGGAACACTGTGATGGGACTGTGTTGGAACACTGTGATGGGACTGAGTTGGAACACAGTGATGGGAATGTGTTGGAACACTGTGATGGGACTGTGTGGGAACACAGTGATTGGACTGTGTTGAAACACTGTGATTGGACTGTGTTGCAACACAGTGATGGGACTGTGTTGGAACACTGTGATGGGACTGTGTTGGAACACTGTGATGGGACTGTACTGGAAAACTGTGATGGGACTGTGTTGGAACACAGTTATGGGACTGTGTTGCAACAGAGTGATGGGACTGTGTTGGAACACTGTGATGGGACTGTGTTAGTACACAGTGATGGGACTGTGTTGGAACACAGTGATGGGACTGTGTTGGAACACTGTGATGGGACTGTGTTGGAACACTGTGATGGGACTGTGTTGGAACACTGAGATGGGACTTTGTTGGAACACAGTGATGGGACTGTGTTGGAACACTGTGATTGGACTGTGTTGCAACACAGTGATGGGACTGTGTTGGAACACTGTGATGGGACTGTGTTGGAACACTGTGATGGGACTGTGTTGGAACGCTGTCATGCGACTGTGTTCCAACACAGTCCCTTCACAGTGTTCGAACACAGTCCCATGACAGCGTTCCAAAACAGTCCCATCTCAGTGTTCCAACACAGTCTCATCACTGTGGTCCAAATCAGTCCCATCACAGTTTTCCAACACAGTCCCATCATGTGATGAGACTGTGTTGCAACAGAGTGATGGGACTGTGTTGGAACACAGTGATGTGACTGTGTTGGAACACTGTCATGGGACTGTGTTGGAACACTGTGATGGGACTGTGTTGGAACACTGTGATGGGACTGTGTTGGAACACTGTCAAGGGACTGTGTTGGAACACTGTGATGGGACTGTGTTGGAACACAGTGATGGGACTGTGTTGGAACACTGTGATGGGACTGTGTTGGAACACTGTCATGGGACAGTGTTGGAACACAGTGATGGGACTGTGTTGGAACACTGTGATGAGACTGTGTTGCAACACAGTGATGGGACTGTGTTGGAACACTGTTATTGGACTGTGTTGGAAACCTGTGATGGGACTGTGTTGGAACACTGTGATGATACTGTGTTGCAACACAGTGATGGGACTGTGTTGGAACACTGTGATGGGACTGTGTTGGAACACTGTGATGGGATTGTGTTGGAACACTGTGATGGGACTGTGTTGGAACACTGTCATGGGACAGGGTTGGAACACTGTCATGGGACAGTGTTGGAACACTGTGGTGGGACTGTGTTGGAACACTGTGATGAGACTGTGTTGCAACACAGTGATGGGACTGTGTTGGAACACTGTCATGGGACAGTGTTGGAACACTGTGATGGGACTGTGTTTGAACACTGTGATGAGACTGTGTTGCAACACAGTGATGGGACTGTGTTGAAAAACTGTCAAGGGACTGTGTTGGAACACTGTGATGGGACTGTGTTGGAACACTGTGATGGGACTGTGTTGCAACTCAGTGATGGGACTGTGTTGGAACACTGTGATTGGACTGTGTTGGAACACTGTGCTGGGACTGTGTTGAAAAACTGTCAAGGGACTGTGTTGGAACACTGTGATGGGACTGTGTTGGAACACTGTGATGGGACTGTGTTGAAAAACTGTCAAGGGACTGTGTTGGAACACTGTAATGGGACTGTGTTGGAACACAGTGATTGGACTGTGTTCGAACACTGTGATGGGACTGTGTTGGAACACAGTGATGTGACTGAGTTTGAACACAGTGATGGGACTGTGTTGGAACACTGTGATGGGACTGTGTTGGAACACTGTGATGGGACTGTGTTGGAACACAGTGATGGGACTGTGTTGGAACACTGTGAATGGACTGTGTTGCAACACAGAGATGGGACAGTGTTGGAACACTGTGATGGGACTGTGTTGGAACACTGTGATGGGACTGTGTTGGAACACTGTGATGGGACTGTGTTGCAACAGAGTGATGGGACTGTGTTGGAACACTGTGATGGGACTGTGTTGGAACACATTGACGGGACTGTGTTGGAACACTGTGATGGGACTGTGTTGGAACACAGTGACGGGACTGTGTTGGAACACAGTGATGGGACTGTGTTGGAACACTGTGATGGGACAGTGTTGGAACACTGTGATGGGACTGTGTTGGAACACTGTGATGAGACTGTGTTGCAACACAGTGATGGGACTGTGTTGGAACACTGTGATGGGACTGTGTTGCAACAGAGTGATGGGACTGTGTTGGAACACTGTGATGGGACTGTGTTGCAACACAGTGATGGGACTGTGTTGGAACACTGTGATGGGACTGTGTTGGAACACTGTGATGGGACTGTGTTGAAAAACTGTCATGGGACTGTGTTGGGACACAGTGATGGGACTGTGTTGGAACACAGTGAATGGACTGTGTTGGAACACTGTGATGGGACTGTGTTGGAACACAGTGATGGGACTGTGTTTGAACACAGTGATGGGACTGTGTTGGAACACTGTGATGGGACTATGTTGGAACACTGTGATGGGACTGTATTGGAACACAGTGATATGACTGTGTTGGAACACTGTCAAGGGACTGTGTTGGAACACAGTGATTGGACTGTGTTGGAACACTGTGATGGGACTGTGTTGGAACACAGTGATGGGACTGTGTTGGAACACTGTGAATGGACTGTGTTGCAACACAGAGATGGGACTGTGTTGGAACACTGTGATGGGACTGTGTTGGAACACTGTGATGGGACTGTGTTGGAACACTGTGATGGGACTGTGTTGCAACAGAGTGATGGGACTGTGTTGGAACACTGTGATGGGACTGTGTTGGAACACATTGACGGGACTGTGTTGGAACACTGTGATGGGACTGTGTTGGAACACAGTGACGGGACTGTGTTGGAACACAGTGATGGGACTGTGTTGGAACACTGTGATGGGACAGTGTTGGAACACTGTGATGGGACTGTGTTGGAACACTGTGATGAGACTGTGTTGCAACACAGTGATGGGACTGTGTTGGAACACTGTGATGGGACTGTGTTGCACCAGAGTGATGGGACTGTGTTGGAACACTGTGATGGGACTGTGTTGCAACACAGTGATGGGACTGTGTTGGAACAATGTGATGGGACTGTGTTGGAACACTGTGATGGGACTGTGTTGAAAAACTGTCATGGGACTGTGTTGGGACACAGTGATGGGACTGTGTTGGAACACAGTGAATGGACTGTGTTGGAACACTGTGATGGGACTGTGTTGGAACACAGTGATGGGACTGTGTTTGAACACAGTGATGGGACTGTGTTGGAACACTGTGATGGGACTATGTTGGAACACTGTGATGGGACTGTGTTGGAACACTGTGATGGGACTGTGTTGCAACACAGTGATGGGACTGTGTTGGAACACTGTGATGGGACTGTGTTGGAACACTGTGATGGGACTGTGTTGAAAAACTGTCATGGGACTGTGTTGGGACACAGTGATGGGACTGTGTTGGAACACAGTGAATGGACTGTGTTGGAACACTGTGATGGGACTGTGTTGGAACACAGTGATGGGACTGTGTTTGAACACAGTGATGGGACTGTGTTGGAACACTGTGATGGGACTATGTTGGAACACTGTGATGGGACTGTATTGGAACACAGTGATATGACTGTGTTGGAACACTGTCAAGGGACTGTGTTGGAACACAGTGATTGGACTGTGTTGGAACACTGTGATGGGACTGTGTTGGAACACTGTGATGGGACTGAGTTGGAACACTGTGATGGGGATGTGTTGGAACACTGTGATGGGACTGTGTTGGAACACAGTGATGGGACTGTGTTGGAACACTGTGATTGGACTGTGTTGCAACACAGTGATGGGACTGTGTTGGAACACTGTGATGGGACTGTGTTGGAACACTGTGATGGGACTGTACTGGAAAACTGTGATGGGACTGTGTTGGAACACAGTTATGGGACTGTGTTGCAACAGAGTGATGGGACTGTGTTGGAACACTGTGATGGGACTGTGTTGGTACACAGTGATGGGACTGTGTTGGAACACAGTGATGGGACTGTGTTGGAACACTGTGATGGGTCTGTGTTGGAACACTGTGATGGGACTGTGTTGGAACACTGAGATGGGACTGTGTTGGAACACAGTGATGGGACTGTGTTGGAACACTGTGATTGGACTGTGTTGTAACACAGTGATGGGACTGTGTTTGAACACTGTGATGGGACTGTGTTGGAACACTGTGATGGGACTGTGTTGGAACGCTGTCATGCGACTGTGTTCCAACACAGTCCCATCACAGTGTTCGAACACAGTCCCATGACAGCGTTCCAACACAGTCCCATCTCAGTGTTCCAACACAGTCTCATCACTGTGTTCCAAAACAGTCCCATCACAGTTTTCCAACACAGTCCCATCATGTGATGAGACTGTGTTGCAACAGAGTGATGGGACTGTGTTGGAACACAGTGATGTGACTGTGTTGGAATACTGTGATGGGACTGTGTTGGAACACTGTGATGGGACTGTGTTGGAACACTGTGATGGGACTGTGTTGGAACACTCTCAAGGGACTGTGCTGGAACACTGTGATGGGACTGTGTTGGAACACAGTGACGGGACTGTGTTGGAACACTGTGATGGGACTGTGTTGGAACACTGTCATGGGACAGTGTTGGAACACTGTGGTGGGACTGTGTTGGAACACTGTGATGAGACTGTGTTGGAACACAGTTATTGGACTGTGTTGGAACACTGTGATGGGACTGTGTTGGAACACTGTGATGATACTGTGTTGCAACACAGTGATGGGACTGTGTTGGAACACTGTGATGGGACTGTGTTGGAACACTGTGATGGGACTGTGTTGGAACACTTTGATGGGACTGTGTTGGAACACTGTCATGGGACAGTGTTGGAACACTGTCATGGGACAGTGTTGGAACACTGTGGTGGGACTGTGTTGGAACACTGTGATGAGACTGTGTTGCAACACAGTGATGGGACTGTGTTGGAACACTGTGATGGGACTGTGTTGCAACAGAGTGATGGGACTGTGTTGGAACACTGTGATGGGACTGTGTTGCAACACAGTGATGGGACTGTGTTGGAACACTGTCATGGGACTGTGTTGGAACACTGTGATGGGACTGTGTTGGAACACTGTGATGGGACTGTGTTGGAACACTGTCAAGGGACGGTGTTGGAACACTGTGATGGGACTGTGTTGGAACACAGTGATGGGACTGTGTTGGAACACTGTGATGGGACTGTGTTGGAACACTGTCATGGGACAGTGTTGGAACACTGTGGTGGGACTGTGTTGGAACACTGTGATGAGACTGTGTTGCAACACAGTGATGGGACTGTGTTGGAACACTGTTATTGGACTGTGTTGGAACACTGTGATGGGACTGTGTTGGAACACTGTGATGATACTGTGTTGCAACACAGTGATGGGACTGTGTTGGAACACTGTGATGGGACTGTGTTGGAACACTGTGATGGGACTGTGTTGGAACACTGTGATGGGACTGTGTTGGAACACTGTCATGGGACAGGGTTGGAACACTGTCATGGGACAGTGTTGGAACACTGTGGTGGGACTGTGTTGGAACACTGTGATGAGACTGTGTTGCAACACAGTGATGGGACTGTGTTGGAACACTGTCATGGGACAGTGTTGGAACACTGTGTTGGGACTGTGTTTGAACACTGT
Source organism: Chiloscyllium plagiosum (assembly GCF_037043375.1). Lineage (NCBI taxonomy): Eukaryota > Metazoa > Chordata > Chondrichthyes > Orectolobiformes > Hemiscylliidae > Chiloscyllium > Chiloscyllium plagiosum. The sequence continues at coordinate 19,553,720 of NW_028270176.1, forward strand.
GATGAGACTGTGTTGCAACACAGTGATGGGACTGTGTTGGAACACTGTGATTGGACTGTATTGGAACACTGTGATGGGACTGTGTTGGAACACTGTGATGGGACTCTGTTGCAACTCAGTGATGGGACTGTGTTGGAACACTGTGATTGGATTGTGTTGGAACACTGTGCTGGGACTGTGTTGAAAAACTGTCAAGGGACTGTGTTGGAACACTGTGATGGGACTGTGTTGGAACACTGTGATGGGACTGTGTTGAAAAACTGTCAAGGGACTGTGTTGGAACACTGTAATGGGACTGTGTTGGAACACAGTGATTGGACTGTGTTGGAACACTGTGATGGGACTGTGTTGGAACACAGTGATGCGACTGAGTTTGAACACAGTGATGGGACTGTGTTGGAACACTGTGATGGGACTGTGTTGGAACACTGTGATGGGACTGTGTTGGAACACAGTGATGGGACTGTGTTGGAACACTGTGAATGGACTGTGTTGCAACACAGAGATGGGACTGTGTTGGAACACTGTGATGGGACTGTGTTGGAACACTGTGATGGGACTGTGTTGGAACACTGTGATGGGACTGTGTTGCAACAGAGTGATGGGACTGTGTTGGAACACTGTGATGGGACTGTGTTGGAACACTGTCATGGGACTGTGTTGGAACACTGTGATGGGACTGTGTTGGAACACTGTGATGGGACTGTGTTGGAACACTGTCAAGGGACTGTGTTGGAACACTGTGATGGGACTGTGTTGGAACACAGTGATGGGACTGTGTTGGAACACTGTGATGGGACTGTGTTGGAACACTGTCATGGGACAGTGTTGGAACACTGTGGTGGGACTGTGTTGGAACACTGTGATGAGACTGTGTTGCAACACAGTGATGGGACTGTGTTGGAACACTGTGATGGGACTGTGTTGCAACAGAGTGATGGGACTGTGTTGGAACACTGTGATGGGACTGTGTTGCAACACAGTGATGGGACTGTGTTGGAACACTGTCATGGGACTGTGTTGGAACACTGTGATGGGACTGTGTTGCAACAGAGTGATGGGACTGTGTTGGAACACTGTCAAGGGACTGTGTTGGAACACTGTGATGGGACTGTGTTGGAACACAGTGATGGGACTGTGTTGGAACACTGTGATGGGACTGTGTTGGAACACTGTCATGGGACAGTGTTGGAACACTGTGGTGGGACTGTGTTGGAACACTGTGATGAGACTGTGTTGCAACACAGTGATGGGACTGTGTTGGAACACTGTTATTGGACTGTGTTGGAACACTGTGATGGGACTGTGTTGGAACACTGTGATGATACTGTGTTGCAACACAGTGATGGGACTGTGTTGGAACACTGTGATGGGACTGTGTTGGATCACTGTGATGGGACTGTGTTGGAACACTGTGATGGGACTGTGTTGGAACACTGTCATGGGACAGGGTTGGAACACTGTCATGGGACAGTGTTGGAACACTGTGGTGGGACTGTGTTGGAACACTGTGATGAGACTGTGTTGCAACACAGTGATGGGACTGTGTTGGAACACTGTCATGGGACAGTGTTGGAACACTGTGATGGGACTGTGTTTGAACACTGTGATGAGACTGTGTTGCAACACAGTGATGGGACTGTGTTGGAACATTGTGATTGGACTGTGTTGGAACACTGTGATGGGACTGTGTTGGAACACTGTGATGGGACTCTGTTGCAACTCAGTGATGGGACTGTGTTGGAACACTGTGATTGGACTGTGTTGGAACACTGTGCTGGGACTGTGTTGAAAAACTGTCAAGGGACTGTGTTGGAACACTGTGATGGGACTGTGTTGGAACACTGTGATGGGACTGTGTTGAAAAACTGTCAAGGGACTGTGTTGGAACACTGTAATGGGACTGTGTTGGAACACTGTCAAGGGACTGTGTTGGAACACTGATGGGACTGTGTTGGAACACAGTGATGCGACTGAGTTTGAACACAGTGATGGGACTGTGTTGGAACACTGTGATGGGACTGTGTTGGAACACTGTGATGGGACTGTGTTGGAACACAGTGATGGGACTGTGTTGGAACACTGTGAATGGACTGTGTTGCAACACAGAGATGGGACTGTGTTTGAACACTGTGATGGGACTGTGTTGGAACACTGTGATGGGACTGTGTTGGAACACTGTGATGGGACTGTGTTGCAACAGAGTGATGGGACTGTGTTGGAACACTGTGATGGGACTGTGTTGGAACACTGTCATGGGACTGTGTTGGAACACTGTGATGGGACTGTGTTGGAACACTGTGATGGGACTGTGTTGGAACACTGTGATGGGACTGTGTTGGAAAACTGTGATGGGACTGTGTTGGAACACTGTGATGGGACTGTGTTGGAACACAGTGATGGGACTGTGTTGGAACACTGTGATGGGACTGTGTTGGAACACTGTCATGGGACAGTGTTGGAACACTGTGGTGGGTCTGTGTTGGAACACTGTGATGAGACTGTGTTGCAACACAGTGATGGGACTGTGTTGGAAAACTGTGATGGGACTGTGTTGGAACACTGTGATGGGACTGTGTTGGAACACTGTGATGATACTGTGTTGCAACACAGTGATGGGACTGTGTTGGAACACTGTGATGGGACTGTGTTGGAACACTGTGAGGGTACTGTGTTGGAACACTGTGATGGGACTGTGTTGGAACACTGTCATGGGACAGGGTTGGAACACTGTCATGGGACAGTGTTGGAACACTGTGGTGGGACTGTGTTGGAACACTGTGATGAGACTGTGTTGGAACACTGTGATGGGACTGTGTTGGAACACTGATGGGACTGTGTTGGAAAACTGTGATGGGACTGTTTTGGAACACTGTGATGGGACTGTGTTGCAACAGAGTGATGGGACTGTGTTGGAACACTGTGATGGGACTGTGTTGGAACACAGTGATGGGACTGTGTTGGAACACGGTGATGGGACTGTGTTGGTACAATGTGATGGGACTGTGTTGGAACACTGTGATGGGAATGTGTTGGAACACAGTCACGGGACTGTGTTGGAACACTGTGATGGGACTGTGTTGGAACACTGTCATGGGACAGTGTTGGAACACTGTGATGGGACTGTGTTTGAACACTGTGATGAGACTGTGTTGCAACACAGTGATGGGACTGTGTTGGAACACTGTGATTGGACTGTGTTGGAACACTGTGATGGGACTGTGTTGGAACACTGTGATGGGACTCTGTTGCAACTCAGTGATGGGACTGTGTTGGAACACTGTGATGGGACTGTGTTGGAACACTGTGCTGGGTCTGTGTTGAAAAACTGTCAAGGGACTGTGTTGGAACACTGTGATGGGACTGTGTTGGAACACTGTGATGGGACTGTGTTGAAAAACTGTCAAGGGACTGTGTTGGAACACTGTAATGGGACTGTGTTGGAACACAGTGATTGGACTGTGTTGGAACACTGTGATGGGACTGTGTTGGAACACAGTGATGCGACTGTGTTTGAACACAGTGATGGGACTGTGTTGGAACACTGTGATGGGACTGTGTTGGAACACTGTGATCGGACTGTGTTGGAACACAGTGATGGGACTGTGTTGGAACACTGTGAATGGACTGTGTTGCAACACAGAGATGGGACTGTGTTGGAACACTGTGATGGGACTGTGTTGGAACACTGTGATGGGACTGTGTTGGAACACTGTGATGGGACTGTGTTGCAACAGAGTGATGGGACTGTGTTGGAACACTGTGATGGGACTGTGTTGGAACACATTGACGGGACTGTGTTGGAACACTGTGATGGGACTGTGTTGGAACACAGTGACGGGACTGTGTTGGAACACAGTGATGGGACTGTGTTGGAACACTGTGATGGGACAGTGTTGGAACACTGTGATGGGACTGTGTTGGAACACTGTGATGAGACTGTGTTGCAACACAGTGATGGGACTGTGTTGGAACACTGTGATGGGACTGTGTTGCAACAGAGTGATGGGACTGTGTTGGAACACTGTGATGGGACTGTGTTGCAACACAGTGATGGGACTGTGTTGGAACACTGTGATGGGACTGTGTTGGAACACTGTGATGGGACTGTGTTGAAAAACTGTCATGGGACTGTGTGGGGACACAGTGATGGGACTGTGTTGGAACACAGTGATTGGACTGTGTTGGAACACTGTGATGGGACTGTGTTGGAACACAGTGATGGGACTGTGTTTGAACACAGTGATGGTACTGTGTTGGAACACTGTGATGGGACTGTGTTGGAACACTGTGATGGGACTGTATTGGAACACAGTGAGATGACTGTGTTGGAACACTGTCAAGGGACTGTGTTGGAACACAGTGATGGGACTGTGTTGGAACACTGTGATGGGACTGTGTTGGAACACTGTGATGGGACTGAGTTGGAACACTGTGATGGGGATGTGTTGGAACACTGTGATGGGACTGTGTTGGAACACAGTGATGGGACTGTGTTGGAACACTGTGATTGGACTGTGTTGCAACACAGTGATGGGACTGTGTTGGAACACTGTGATGGGACTGTGTTGGAACACTGTGATGGGACTGTACTGGAAAACTGTGATGGGACTGTGTTGGAACACAGTTATGGGACTGTGTTGCAACAGAGTGATGGGACTGTGTTGGAACACTGTGATGGGACTGTGTTGGTACACAGTGATGGGACTGTGTTGGAACACAGTGATGGGACTGTGTTGGAACACTGTGATGGGACTGTGTTGGAACACTGTGATGGGACTGTGTTGGAACACTGAGATGGGACTGTGTTGGAACACAGTGATGGGACTGTGTTGGAACACTGTGATTGGACTGTGTTGCAACACAGTGATGGGACCGTGTTGAAACACTGTGATGGGACTGTGTTGGAACACTGTGATGGGACTGTGTTGGAACGCTGTCATGCGACTGTGTTCGAACACAGTCCCATCACAGTGTTCGAACACAGTCCCATGACAGCGTTCCAACACAGTCCCATCTCAGTGTTCCAACACAGTCTCATCACTGTGTTCCAAAACAGTCCCATCACAGTTTTCCAACACAGTCCCATCATGTGATGAGACTGTGTTGCAACAGAGTGATGGGACTGTGTTGGAACACAGTGATGTGACTGTGTTGGAATAGTGTGATGGGACTGTGTTGGAACACTGTGATGGGACTGTGTTGGAACACTGTGATGGGACTGTGTTGGAACACTGTTAAGGGACTGTGCTGGAACACTGTGATGGGACTGTGTTGGAACACAGTGATGGGACTGTGTTGGAACACTGTGATGGGACTTTGTTGGAACACTGTCATGGGACAGTGTTGGAACACTGTGGTGGGACTGTGTTGGAACACTGTGATGGGACTGTGTTGGAACACTGTGATGGGACTGTGTTGGAACACTGTGATGATACTGTGTTGCAACACAGTGATGGGACTGTGTTGGAACACTGTGATGGGACTGTGTTGGAACACTGTGATGGGACTGTGTTGAAACACTGTGATGGGACTGTGTTGGAACACTGTCATGGGACTGTGTTGGAACACTGTCATGGGACAGTGTTGGAACACTGTGGTGGGACTGTGTTGGAACACTGTGATGAGACTGTGTTGCAACACAGTGATGGGACTGTGTTGGAACACTGTTATTGGACTGTGTTGGAACACTGTGATGGGACTGTGTTGGAACACTGTGATGGGACTGTGTTGCAACACAGTGATGGGACTGTGTTGGAACACAGTGATGGGACTGTGTTGGAACACTGTGATGGGACTGTGTTGGAACACTGTGATGGAACTGTGGTGGAACACAGTGAAGGGACTGTGTTGGAACACAGTGAAGGGACTGTGTTGGAACACTGCCATGGGACTGTGTTGGAACACAGTTATGGGACTGTGTTGGAACACTGTGATTGGACTGTGTTGCAACACAGTGATGGGACTGTCTTGGAACACCGTGATGGGACTGTGTTGGAACACAGTGATGGGACTGTGTTGGAACACTGTGATGGGACTGTGTTGGAACACTGTCAAGGGACTGTGTTGGAACACTGATGGGACTGTGTTGGAACACTGTGATGGGACTGTGTTGGAACACTGTGATGGGACTGTGTTGGAACACAGTGATGGGACTGTGTTGGAACACTGTGGTGGGACAGTGTTGGAACACTGTGATGGGACTGTGTTGGAACACTGTGATGAGACTGTGTTGCAACACAGTGATGGGACTGTGTTGGAACACAGTGATGTGACTGTGTTGGAACACTGTGATGGGACTGTGTTGCAACACAGAGATGGGACTGTGTTGGAACACAGTGATGGGACTGTGTTGGAACACTGTGATGGGACTGTGTTGGAACACTGTGATGGGACTGTGTTGAAAAACTGTCATGGGACTGTGTTGGGACACAGTGATGGGACTGTGTTGGAACACAGTGATTGGACTGTGTTGGAACACTGTGATGGGACTGTGTTTGAACACAGTGATGGGACTGTGTTGGAACACTGTGATGGGACTGTGTTGGAACACTGTGATGGGACTGTATTGGAACACAGTGATATGACTGTGTTGGAACACTGTCAAGGGACTGTGTTCGAACACAGTGATGGGACTGTGTTGGAACACTGTGATGGGACTGTGTTGGAACACTGTGATGGGACTGAGTTGGAACACTGTGATGGGAATGTGTTGGAACACTGTGATGGGACTGTGTTGGAACACAGTGATGGGACTGTGTTGGAACACTGTGATTGGACTGTGTTGCAACACAGTGATGGGACTGTGTTGGAACACTGTGATGGGACTGTGTTGGAACACTGTGATGGGATTGTACTGGAAAACTGTGATGGGACTGTGTTGGAACAGAGTTATGGGACTGTGTTGCAACAGAGTGATGGGACTGTGTTGGAACACTGTGATGGGACTGTGTTGGTACACAGTGATGGGACTGTGTTGGAACACAGTGATGGGACTGTGTTGGAACACTGTGATGGGACTGTGTTGGAACACTGTGATGGGACTGTGTTGGAACACTGAGATGGGACTGTGTTGGAACACAGTGATGGGACTGTGTTGGAACACTGTGATTGGACTGTGTTGCAACACAGTGATGGGACTGTGTTGGAACACTGTGATGGGACTGTGTTGGAACACTGTGATGGGACTGTGTTGGAACGCTGTCATGCGACTGTGTTCCAACACAGTCCCATCACAGTGTTCGAACACAGTCCCATGACAGCGTTCCAACACAGTCCCATCTCAGTGTTCCAACACAGTCTCATCACTGTGTTCCAAAACAGTCCCATCACAGTTTTCCAACACAGTCCCATCATGTGATGAGACTGTGTTGCAACAGAGTGATGGGACTGTGTTGGAACACAGTGATGTGACTGTGTTGGAATACTGTGATGGGACTGTGTTGGAACACAGTGATGGGACTGTGTTGGAACACTGTGATGGGACTGTGTTGGAACACTGTCAAGGGACTGTGCTGGAACACTGTGATGGGACTGTGTTGGAACACAGTGATGGGACTGTGTTGGAACACTGTGATGGGACTGTGTTGGAACACTGTCATGGGACAGTGTTGGAACACTGTGGTGGGACTGTGTTGGAACACTGTGTTGAGACTGTGTTGCAACACAGTGATGGGACTGTGTTGGAACACTGTTATTGGACTGTGTTGGAACACTGTGATGGGACTGTGTTGGAACACTGTGATGATACTGTGTTGCAACACAGTGATGGGACTGTGTTGGAACACTGTGATGGGACTGTGTTGGAACACTGTGATGGGACTGTGTTGGAACACTGTGATGGGACTGTGTTGGAACACTGTCATGGTACAGTGTTGGAACACTGTCATGGGACTGTGTTGGAACACTGTGATGGGACTGTGTTGGAACACTCTGATGAGACTGTGTTGCAACACTGTGATGGGACTGTGTTGGAACACTGTGATGGGACTGTGTTGCAACACAGTGATGGGACTGTGTTGGAACACAGTGATGGGACTGTGTTGGAACACTGTGATGGGACTGTGTTGGAACACTGTGATGGGACTGTGGTGGAACACAGTGATGTGACTGTGTTGGAACACTGCCATGGGACTGTGTTGGAACACAGTTATGGGACTGTGTTGGAACACTGTGATGGGACTGTGTTGAAAAACTGTCAAGGAACTGTGTTGGAACACAGTGATGGGACTGTGTTGGAACACAGTGATTGGACTGTGTTGGAACACTGTGATGGGACTGTGTTGGAACACAGTGATGGGACTGTGTTTGCACACAGTGATGGGACTGTGTTGGAACACTGTGATGGGACTGTGTTGGAACACTGTGATGGGACTGTATTGGAACACAGTGATATGACTGTGTTGGAACACTGTCATAGGACTGTGTTGGAACACCGCCAAGGGACTGTGTTGGAACAAAGTGATGGGACTGTGTTGGAACACTGTGATGGGATTGTGTTGGAACACTGTGATGGGACTGTGTTGGAACACAGTGATGGGACAGTGTTGGAACACTGTGATGGGACTGTGTTGGAACACTGTGATGGGACTGTGTTGGAACACTGTGATGGGACTGTGTTGGAAGACTGCGATGGGACTGTGTTGGAACACTGATGGGACTGTGTTGGTAAACTGTGATGGGACTGTGTTGGAACACTGTGTTGGGACTGTGTTGCAACAGAGTGATGGGACAGTGTTGGAACACAGTGATGGGACTGTGTTGGAACACTGTGATGGGACTGTGTTGGAACACTGTGATGGGACTGTGTTGGAACACAGCGATGGGACTGTGTTGGAACACTGTGATTGGACTGTGTTGCAACACAGTGATGGGACTGTGTTGGAACAATGTGATGGGACTGTGTTGGAGCACTGTGATGGGACTGTGTTGGAACACTGTGATTGGACTGTGTTGCAACACAGTGATGGGACTGTGTTGGAACACTGTGATGGGACTGTGTTGGAACACTGTGATGGGACTGTGTTGGAACACTGTCATGGGACTGTGTTCGAACACTGTGATGGGACTGTGTTGGAACACTGTGATGAGACTGTTTTGCAACACAGTGATGGGACTGTGTTGGAACACTGTGATGGGACTGTGTTGGAACACTGTGATGGGACTGTGTTGGACACAGTGATGGGACTGTGTTGGAACACTGTGATGGGACTGTGTTGGAACACAGTGATTGGACTGTGTTGGAACACTGTGATGGGACTGTGTTGGAACACTGTGATGGGACTGTATTGAAACACAGTGATGGGACTGTCGGAAAACTGTGATGGGACTGTGTAGGAACACAGTGATGGGACTGTGTTGGAAAACTGTGATGGGACTGTGTTGGAACACTGTCATGGGACTGTGTAAGAACACAGTGGTGGGACTGTGTTGGAACACTGTGATGGGACTGTGTTGGAACACAGTGATGGGACTGTGTTGGAACACTGTGATGGGACTGTGTTGGAACACAGTGGTGGGACTGTGTTAGAACACTGTGATGGGACTGTGTTGGTAAACTGTGACGGGACTGTGTTGGAACACAGTGATGGGACTGTGTTGGAACACTGTGATGGGACTGTGTTGGAACACTGTGATGGGACTGTGTTGCAACAGAGAGATGGGACTGTGTTGGAACACTGTGATGGGACTGTGTTGGAACACTGTGATGGGACTGTGTTGGACACAGTGATGGGACTGTGTTGGAACACTGTGATGGGACTGTGTTGGAACACATTGATGGGACTGTGTTGGAAAACTGTGATGGGAATGTGTTGGAACACTGTGATGGGACTGTGTTGGAACACTGTGATGGGACTGTGTTGGAACACAGTGATGGGACTGTGTTGGAACACTGTGAGTGGACTGTGTTGCAACACAGTGATGGGACTGTGTTGGAACACTGTGATGGGACTGAGTTGGGACACTGTGATGGGACTGTGTTGTAACGTTGTCATGGGACTGTGTTGGAACACTGTGATGGGACTGTGTTGGAACACTGTGATGAGACTGTTTTGCAACACAGTGATGGGACTGTGTTGGAACACTGTGATGGAACTGTGTTGGAACACTGTGATGGGACTGTGTTGGAACACTGATGGGATTGTGTTGGAAAACTGTGATGGGACTATGTTGGAACACTGTGATGGGACTGTGTTGCAACAGAGTGATGGGACTGTGTTGGAACACTGTGATGGGACTGTGTTGGAACACTGTGATGGGACTGTGTTGGTACACTGTGATGGGACTGTGTTGGAACACTGTGATGAGACTGTTTTGCAACACAGTGATGGGACTGTGTTGGAACACTGTGATGGGACTGTGTTGGAACACTGTGATGGGACTGTGTTGGAAAACTGTGATGGGACAGTGTTGGAACACTGTGATGGGACTGTGTTGGAACACTGTGATGAGACTGTGTTGCAACAGAGTGATGGGACTGTGTTGGAACACTGTGATTGGACTGTGTTGGAACACTGTGATGGGACTGTGTTGGAACACTGTGATGGGACTGTGTTGCAACACAGTGATGGGACTGTGTTGGAACACTGTGATGGGACTGTGTTGGAACACTGTGATGGGACTGTGTTGAAAAACTGTCAAGGGACTGTGTTGGAACACTGTGATGGGACTGTATTGGAACACTGTGATGGGACTGTGTTGAAAAACTGTCAAGGGACTGTGTTGGAACACTGTGATGGGACTGTGTTGGAACACAGTGATTGGACTGTGTTGGAACACTGTGATGGGACTGTGTTGGAACACTGTGATGGGAAGGTGTTTGAACACAGTGATGGGACTGTGTTGGGTCACTGTGATGGGACTGTGTTGGAACACTGTGATGGGACTGTGTTGGAACACTGTGTTGGGACTGTGTTGGAACACAGTGATGGGACTGTGTTGGTACACTGTGATTGGACTGTGTTGCAACACAGAAATGGGACTGTGTTAGAACACTGTGATGGGACTGTGTTGGAACACTGTGATGGGACTGTGTTGGAACACTGATGGGACTGTGTTGGAAAACTGTGATGGGACTGTGTTGGAACACTGTGATGGGACTGTGTTGCAACAGAGTGATGGGACTGTGTTGGAACACTGTGATGGGACTGTGTTGGAACACTGTGATGGGACTGTGTTGGAACACTGTGATGGGACTTTGTTGGAAAACTGTCAAGGGAATGTGTTGGAACACAGTGACAGGACTGTGTTGGAACACTGTGATTGGACTGTGTTGGAACACTGTCATGGGACAGTGTTGGAACACTGTGATGGGACTGTGTTGGAACACTGTGATGAGACTGTGTTGCAACACAGTGATGGGACTGTGTTGGAACACAGTGATGTGACTGTGATGGAACACTGAGATGGGACTGAGTTGGAACACTGTGATGGGACTGTGTTGCAACACAGTGATGGGACTGTGTTGGAACACTGTGATGGGACTGTGTTGGAACACTGTGATGGGACTGTGTTGAAAAATTGTCAAGGGACTGTGTTGGAACACAGTGATGGGACTGTGTTGGAACACAGTGATTGGACTGTGTTGGAACACTGTGATGGGACTGTGTTGGAACACAGTGATGGGACTGTGTTTGAACACAGTGATGGGACGGTGTTGGAACACTGTGATGGGACTGTGTTGGAACACTGTGATGGGACTGTATTGGAACACAGTGATGTGACTGTGCTGGAACACTGTCATGGGACTGTGTTGGAACACTGTCAAGGGACGGTGTTGGAACACAGTGATGGGACTGTGTTGGAACACTGTGATGGGACTGTGATGGAACACTGTGATGGGACTGTGTTGGAACACTGTGATGGGAATGTGTTGGAACACTGTGATGGGACTGTGTTGGAACACAGTGATGGGACTGTGTTGGAACACTGTGATTGGACTGTGTTGCAACACAGTGATGGGACTGTGTTGGAACACTGTGATGGGACTGTGTTGGAGCACTGTGATGGGACTGTATTGGAAAACTGTGATGGGACTGTGTTGGAACACTGTGATGGGACTGTGTTGGAACACAGTGATGGGACTGTGTTGGAACACTGTGATTGCACTGTGTTGCAACACAGTGATGGGACTGTTTTGGAACACTGTGATGGGACTGTGTTGGAACACTGTGATGGGACTGTGTTGGAACGCTGTCATGGGACTGCGTTCGAACACTGTGATGGGACTGTGTTGGAACACTGTGATGAGACTGTTTTGCAACACAGTGATGGGACTGTGTTGGAACATTGTGATGGAACTGTGTTGGAACACTGTGATGGGACTGTGTTGGAACACTGTGATGGGACTGTGTTGGACACAGTGATGGGACTGTGTTGGAACACTGTGATGGGACTGTGTTGGAACACAGTGATTGGACTGTGTTGGAACACTGTGATGGGACTGTGTTGGAACACTGTGATGGGACTGTGTTGGAACACTGTGATGGGACTGTATTGGAACACTGTGATGGGACTGTGTTGAAAAACTGTCAAGGGACTGTGTTGGAACACTGTGATGGGACTGTGTTGGAACACAGTGATTAGACTGTGTTGGAACACTGTGATGAGACTGTGTTGGAACACTGTGATGGGACTGTGTTTGAACACAGTGATGGGACTGTGTTGGGACACTGTGATGGGACTGTGTTGTAACACTGTGATGGTACTGTGTTGGAACACTGTGTTGGGACTGTGTTGGAACACAGTGATGGGACTGTGTTGGTACACTGTGATTGGACTGTGTTGCAACACAGAGATGGGACTGTGTTGGAACACTGTGATGGGACTGTGTTGGAACACTGTGATGGGACTGTGTTGGAACACTGATGGGACTGTGTTGGAAAACTCTGATGTGACTGTGTTGGAACACTGTGATGGGACTGTGTTGCAACAGAGTGATGGGACTGTGTTGGAACACTGTGATGGGACTGTGTTGGAACACTGTGATGGGACTGTGTTGGAACACTGTGATGGGACTGTGTTGGAAAACTGTCAAGGGAATGTGTTGGAACACAGTGACGGGACTGTGTTGGAACACTGTGATTGGACTGTGTTGGAACACTGTCATGGGACAGTGTTGGAACACTGTGATGGGACTGTGTTGGAACACTGTGATGAGACTGTGTTGCAACACAGTGATGGGATTGTGTTGGAACACAGTGATGTGACTGTGTTGGAACACTGTGATGGGACTGTGTTGGAACACTGTGATGGGACTGTGTTGCAACACAGTGATGGGACTGTGTTGGAACACTGTGATGGGACTGTGTTGGAACACTGTGATGGGACTGTGTTGAAAAATTGTCAAGGGACTGTGTTGGAACACAGCGATGGGACTGTGTTGGAACACAGTGATTGGACTGTGTTGGAACACTGTGATGGGACTGTGTTGGAACACAGTGATGGGACTGTGTTTGAACACAGTGATGGGACTGTGTTGGAACACTGTGATGGGACTGTGTTGGAACACTGTGATGGGACTGTATTGGAACACAGTGATATGACTGTGCTGGAACACTGTCATGGGACTGTGTTGGAACACTGTCAAGGGACGGTGTTGGAACACAGTGATGGGACTGTGTTTGAACCCTGTGATGGGACTGTGTTGGAACACTGTGATGGGACTGTGTTGGAACACTGTGATGGGAATGTGTTGGAACACTGTGATGGGACTGCGTTGGAACACAGTGATGGGACTGTGTTGGAACACTGTGATTGGACTGTGTTGCAACACAGTGATGGGACTGTGTTGGAACACTGTGATGGGACTGTGTTGGAGCACTGTGATGGGACTGTATTGGAAAACTGTGATGGGACATTGTTGGAACACTGTGATGGGACTGTGTTGGAACACTGTCAAGGGACTGTGTTGCAACACAGTGATGGGACTGTGTTGGAACACTGTGATGGGACTGTGTTGTAACACTGTGATGGGACTGTGTTGGAACGCTGTCATGGGACTGTGTTCGAACACTGTGATGGAACTGTGTTGGAACACTGTGATGAGACTGTTTTGCAACACAGTGATGGGACTGTGTTGGAACACTGTGATGGGACACTGTGATTGGAACACTGTGATGGGACTGTGTTGGAACACTGTGATGGGACTGTGTTGGACACAGTGATGGGACTGTGTTGGAACACTGTGATGGGACTGTGTTGGAACACAGTGATTGGACTGTGTTGGAACACTGTGATGGGACTGTGTTGGAACACTGTGATGGGACTGTATTGGAACACAGTGATGGGACTGTGTCGGAACACTGTGATGGGACTGTGTAGGAACACAGTGATGGGACTGTGTTGGAACACTGTGATGGGACTGTGTTGGAACACTGTGATGGGACTGTGTAAGAACACAGTGGTGGGACTGTATTGGAACACTGTGATGGGACTGTGTTGGTACACTGTGACGGGACTGTGTTGGAACATAGTGATGGGACTGTGTTGGAACACTGTGATGGGACTGTGTTGGGACACAGTGATGGGACTGTGTTAGAACACTGTGATGGGACTGTGTTGGTAAACTGTGACGGGACTGTGTTGGAATACAGTGATGGGACTGTGTTGGAACACTGTGATGGGACTGTGTTGGAACACTGTGATGGGACTGTGTTGCAATAGAGTGATGGGACTGTGTTGGAACACTGTGATGGGACTGTGTTGGAACACTGTGATGGGACTGTGTTGGACACAGTGATGGGACTGTGTTGGAACACTGTGATGGGACTGTGTTGGAACACTGTGATGGGACTGTGTTGGAACGCTGTCATGGGACTGTGTTCGAACACTGTGATGGGACTGTGTTGGCACACTGTGATGAGACGGTTTTGCAACACAGTGATGGGACTGTGTTGGAACACTGTGATGGGACTGTGTTGGAACACTGTGATGGGACTGTGTTGGAACACTGTGATGGGACTGTGTTGGACACAGTGATGGGACTGTGTTGGAACACTGTGATGGGACTGTGTTGGAACACAGTGATGGGACTGTGTTGGAACACTGTGATGGGACTGTGTTGGAACACTGTGATGGGACTGTGTTGGAACACTGTGATGGGACTGTATTGGAACACTGTGATGGGACTGTGTTGAAAAACTGTCAAGGGACTGTGTTGGAACACTGTGATGGGACTGTGTTGGAACACAGTGATTAGACTGTGTTGGAACACTGTGATGAGACTGTGTTGGAACACTGTGATGAGACTGTGTTTGAACACAGTGATGGGACTGTGTTGGGACACTGTGATGGGACTGTGTTGGAACACTGTGATGGGACTGTGTTGGAACACTGTGTTGGGACTGTGTTGGAACACAGTGATGGGACTGTGTTGGTACACTGTGATTGGACTGTGTTGCAACACAGAGATGTGACTGTGTTGGAACACTGTGATGGGACTGTGTTGGAACACTGTGATGGGACTGTGTTGGAACACTGATGGGACTGTGTTGGAAAACTGTGATGTGACTGTGTTGGAACACTGTGATGGGACTGTGTTGCAACAGAGTGATGGGACTGTGTTGGAACACTGTGATGGGACTGTGTTGGAACACTGTGATGGGACTGTGTTGGAACACTGTGATGGGACTGTGTTGGAACACTGTGATGGGACTGTGTTGGAAAACTGTCAAGGGAATGTGTTGGATCACAGTGACGGGACTGTGTTGGAACACTGTGATTGGACTGTGTTGGAACACTGTCATGGGACAGTGTTGGAACACTGTGATGGGACTGTGTTGGAACACTGTGATGAGACTGTGTTGCAACACAGTGATGGGACTGTGTTGGAACACAGTGATGTGAGTGTGTTGGAACACTGTGATGGGACTGTGTTGGAACACTGTGATGGGACTGTGTTGCAACACAGTGATGGGACTGTGTTGGAACACAGTGATGGGACTGTGTTGGAACACTGTGATGGGACTGTGTTGAAAAATTGTCAAGGGACTGTGTTGGAACACAGTGATGGGACTGTGTTGGAACACAGTGATTGGACTGTGTTGGAACACTGTGATGGGACTGTGTTGGAACACAGTGATGGGACTGTGTTTGAACACAGTGATGGGACTGTGTTGGGACACTGTGATGGGACTGTGTTGGAACACTGTGATGGGACTGTGTTGGAACACTGTGTTGGGACTGTGTTGGAACACAGTGATGGGACTGTGTTGGTACACTGTGATTGGACTGTGTTGCAACACAGAGATGTGACTGTGTTGGAACACTGTGATGGGACTGTGTTGGAACACTGTGATGGGACTGTGTTGGAACACTGATGGGACTGTGTTGGAAAACTGTGATGTGACTGTGTTGGAACACTGTGATGGGACTGTGTTGCAACAGAGTGATGGGACTGTGTTGGAACACTGTGATGGGACTGTGTTGGAACACTGTGATGGGACTGTGTTGGAACACTGTGATGGGACTGTGTTGGAACACTGTGATGGGACTGTGTTGGAAAACTGTCAAGGGAATGTGTTGGAACACAGTGACGGGACTGTGTTGGAACACTGTGATTGGACTGTGTTGGAACACTGTCATGGGACAGTGTTGGAACACTGTGATGGGACTGTGTTGGAACACTGTGATGAGACTGTGTTGCAACACAGTGATGGGACTGTGTTGGAACACAGTGATGTGAGTGTGTTGGAACACTGTGATGGGACTGTGTTGGAACACTGTGATGGGACTGTGTTGCAACACAGTGATGGGACTGTGTTGGAACACAGTGATGGGACTGTGTTGGAACACTGTGATGGGACTGTGTTGAAAAATTGTCAAGGGACTGTGTTGGAACACAGTGATGGGACTGTGTTGGAACACAGTGATTGGACTGTGTTGGAACACTGTGATGGGACTGTGTTGGAACACAGTGATGGGACTGTGTTTGAACACTGTGATGGGACTGTGTTGGAACACTGTGATGGGACTGTGTTGGAACACTGTGATGGGACTGTATTGGAACACAGTGATATGACTGTGCTGGAACACTGTCATGGGACTGTGTTGGAACACTGTCAAGGGACGGTGTTGGAACACAGTGATGGGACTGTGTTTTAACACTGTGATGGGACTGTGTTGGAACACTGTGATGGGACTGTGTTGGAACACTGTGATGGGAATGTGTTGGAACACTGTGATGAGACTGTTTTGCAACACAGTGATGGGACTGTGTTGGAACACTGTGATTGGACTGTGTTGCAACACAGTGATGGGACTGTGTTGGAACACTGTGATGGGACTGTGTTGGAGCACTGTGATGGGACTGTATTGGAAAACTGTGATGGGACAGTGTTGGAACACTGTGATGGGACTGTGTTGGAACACAGTGATGGGACTGTGTTGGAACACTGTCAAGGGACTGTGTTGCAACACAGTGATGGGACTGTGTTGGAACACAGTGATGGGACTGTGTTGGAACGCTGTCATGTGACTGTGTTCGAACACTGTGATGGGACTGTGTTGGAACACTGTGATGAGACTGTTTTGCAACACAGTGATGGGACTGTGTTGGAACACTGTGATGGGACTGTGTTGGAACACTGTGATGGGACTGTGTTGGAACACTGTGATGGGACTGTGTTGGACACAGTGATCGGACTGTGTTGGAACACTGTAATGGGACTGTGTTGGAACACAGTGATTGGACTGTGTCGGAACACTGTGATAGGACTGTGTTGGAACACTGTGATGGGACTGTGTTGCAATAGAGTGATGGGACTGTGTTGGAACACTGTGATGGGACTGTGTTGGAACACTGTGATGGGACTGTGTTGGACACAGTGATGGGACTGTGTTGGAACACTGTGATGGGACTGTGTTGGAACACAGTGATGGGACTGTGTTTGAACCCTGTGATGGGACTGTGTTGGAACACTGTGATGGGACTGTGTTGGAACACTGTGATGGGAATGTGTTGGAACACTGTGATGGGACTGCGTTGGAACACAGTGATGGGACTGTGTTGGAACACTGTGATTGGACTGTGTTGCAACACAGTGATGGGACTGTGTTGGAACACTGTGATGGGACTGTGTTGGAGCACTGTGATGGGACTGTATTGGAAAACTGTGATGGGACAGTGTTGGAACACTGTGATGGGACTGTGTTGGAACACTGTCAAGGGACTGTGTTGCAACACAGTGATGGGACTGTGTTGGAACACTGTGATGGGACTGTGTTGTAACACTGTGATGGGACTGTGTTGGAACGCTGTCATGGGACTGTGTTCGAACACTGTGATGGAACTGTGTTGGAACACTGTGATGAGACTGTTTTGCAACACAGTGATGGGACTGTGTTGGAACACTGTGATGGGACACTGTGATTGGAACACTGTGATGGGACTGTGTTGGAACACTGTGATGGGACTGTGTTGGACACAGTGATGGGACTGTGTTGGAACACTGTGATGGGACTGTGTTGGAACACAGTGATTGGACTGTGTTGGAACACTGTGATGGGACTGTGTTGGAACACTGTGATGGGACTGTATTGGAACACAGTGATGGGACTGTGTCGGAACACTGTGATGGGACTGTGTAGGAACACAGTGATGGGACTGTGTTGGAACACTGTGATGGGACTGTGTTGGAACACTGTGATGGGACTGTGTAAGAACACAGTGGTGGGACTGTATTGGAACACTGTGATGGGACTGTGTTGGTACACTGTGACGGGACTGTGTTGGAACATAGTGATGGGACTGTGTTGGAACACTGTGATGGGACTGTGTTGGGACACAGTGATATGACTGTGTTGGAACACTATGATGGGACTGTGTTGGAACACAGTGGTGGGACTGTGTTAGAACACTGTGATGGGACTGTGTTGGTAAACTGTGACGGGACTGTGTTGGAATACAGTGATGGGACTGTGTTGGAACACTGTGATGGGACTGTGTTGGAACACTGTGATGGGACTGTGTTGCAATAGAGTGATGGGACTGTGTTGGAACACTGTGATGGGACTGTGTTGGAACACTGTGATGGGACTGTGTTGGACACAGTGATGGGACTGTGTTGGAACACTGTGATGGGACTGTGTTGGAACACTGTGATGGGACTGTGTTGGAACGCTGTCATGGGACTGTGTTCGAACACTGTGATGGGACTGTGTTGGCACACTGTGATGAGACTGTTTTGCAACACAGTGATGGGACTGTGTTGGAACACTGTGATGGGACTGTGTTGGAACACTGTGATGGGACTGTGTTGGATCACTGTGATGGGACTGTGTTGGACACAGTGATGGGACTGTGTTGGAACACTGTGATGGGACTGTGTTGGAACACAGTGATGGGACTGTGTTGGAACACTGTGATGGGACTGTGTTGGAACACTGTGATGGGACTGTGTTGGAACACTGTGATGGGACTGCATTGGAACACTGTGATGGGACTGTGTTGAAAAACTGTCAAGGGACTGTGTTGGAACACTGTGATGGGACTGTGTTGGAACACAGTGATTAGACTGTGTTGGAACACTGTGATGAGACTGTGTTGGAACACTGTGATGAGACTGTGTTTGAACACAGTGATGGGACTGTGTTGGGACACTGTGATGGGACTGTGTTGGAACACTGTGATGGTACTGTGTTGGAACACTGTGTTGGGACTGTGTTGGAACACAGTGATGGGACTGTGTTGGTACACTGTGATTGGACTGTGTTGCAACACAGAGATGGGACTGTGTTGGAACACTGTGATGGGACTGTGTTGGAACACTGTGATGGGACTGTGTTGGAACACTGATGGGACTGTGTTGGAAAACTGTGATGTGACTGTGTTGGAACACTGTGATGGGACTGTGTTGCAACAGAGTGATGGGACTGTGTTGGAACACTGTGATGGGACTGTGTTGGAACACTGTGATGGGACTGTGTTGGAACACTGTGATGGGACTGTGTTGGAACACTGTGATGGGACTGTGTTGGAAAACTGTCAAGGGAATGTGTTGGAACACAGTGACGGGACTGTGTTGGAACACTGTGATTGGACTGTGTTGGAACACTGTCATGGGACAGTGTTGGAACACTGTGATGGGACTGTGTTGGAACACTGTGATGAGACTGTGTTGCAACACAGTGATGGGACTGTGTTGGAACACAGTGATGTGAGTGTGTTGGAACACTGTGATGGGACTGTGTTGGAACACTGTGATGGGACTGTGTTGCAACACAGTGATGGGACTGTGTTGGAACACTGTGATGGGACTGTGTTGGAACACTGTGATGGGACTGTGTTGAAAAATTGTCAAGGGACTGTGTTGGAACACAGTGATGGGACTGTGTTGGAACACAGTGATTGGACTGTGTTGGAACACTGTGATGGGACTGTGTTGGAACACAGTGATGGGACTGTGTTTGAACACAGTGTTGGGACTGTGTTGGGACACTGTGATGGGACTGTGTTGGAACACTGTGATGGGACTGTGTTGGAACACTGTGTTGGGACTGTGTTGGAACACAGTGATGGGACTGTGTTGGTACACTGTGATTGGACTGTGTTGCAACACAGAGATGTGACTGTGTTGGAACACTGTGATGGGACTGTGTTGGAACACTGTGATGGGACTGTGTTGGAACACTGATGGGACTGTGTTGGAAAACTGTGATGTGACTGTGTTGGAACACTGTGATGGGACTGTGTTGCAACAGAGTGATGGGACTGTGTTGGAACACTGTGATGGGACTGTGTTGGAACACTGTGATGGGACTGTGTTGGAACACTGTGATGGGACTGTGTTGGAACACTGTGATGGGACTGTGTTGGAAAACTGTCAAGGGAATGTGTTGGAACACAGTGACGGGACTGTGTTGGAACACTGTGATTGGACTGTGTTGGAACACTGTGATGGGACTGTGTTGGAACACTGTGATGGGACTGTGTTGGAACACTGTGATGAGACTGTGTTGCAACACAGTGATGGGACTGTGTTGGAACACAGTGATGTGAGTGTGTTGGAACACTGTGATGGGACTGTGTTGGAACACTGTGATGGGACTGTGTTGCAACACAGTGATGGGACTGTGTTGGAACACAGTGATGGGACTGTGTTGGAACACTGTGATGGGACTGTGTTGAAAAATTGTCAAGGGACTGTGTTGGAACACAGTGATGGGACTGTGTTGGAACACAGTGATTGGACTGTGTTGGAACACTGTGATGGGACTGTGTTGGAACACAGTGATGGGACTGTGTTTGAACACAGTGATGGGACTGTGTTGGAACACTGTGATGGGACTGTGTTGGAACACTGTGATGGGACTGTATTGGAACACAGTGATATGACTGTGCTGGAACACTGTCATGGGACTGTGTTGGAACACTGTCAAGGGACGGTGTTGGAACACAGTGATGGGACTGTGTTTGAACACTGTGATGGGACTGTGTTGGAACACTGTGATGGGACTGTGTTGGAACACTGTGATGGGAATATGTTGGAACACTGTGATGAGACTGTTTTGCAACACAGTGATGGGACTGTGTTGGAACACTGTGATTGGACTGTGTTGCAACACAGTGATGGGACTGTGTTGGAACACTGTGATGGGACTGTGTTGGAGCACTGTGATGGGACTGTATTGGAAAACTGTGATGGGACAGTGTTGGAACACTGTGATGGGACTGTGTTGGAACACAGTGATGGGAATGTGTTGGAACACTGTCAAGGGACTGTGTTGCAACACAGTGATGGGACTGTGTTGGAACACAGTGATGGGACTGTGTTGGAACGCTGTCATGGGACTGTGTTCGAACACTGTGATGGGACTGTGTTGGAACACTGTGATGAGACTGTTTTGCAACACAGTGATGGGACTGTGTTGGAACACTGTGATGGGACTGTGTTGGAACACTGTGATGGGACTGTGTTGGAACACTGTGATGGGACTGTGTTGGACACAGTGATCGGACTGTGTTGGAACACTGTAATGGGACTGTGTTGGAACACAGTGATTGGACTGTGTCGGAACACTGTGATAGGACTGTGTTGGAACACTGTGATGGGACTGTGTTGCAATAGAGTGATGGGACTGTGTTGGAACACTGTGATGGGACTGTGTTGGAACACTGTGATGGGACTGTGTTGGACACAGTGATGGGACTGTGTTGGAACACTGTGATGGGACTGTGTTGGAACACTGTGATGGGACTGTGTTGGAACGCTGTCATGGGACTGTGTTCGAACACTGTGATGGGACTGTGTTGGCACACTGTGATGAGACTGTTTTGCAACACAGTGATGGGACTGTGTTGGAACACTGTGATGGGACTGTGTTGGAACACTGTGATGGGACTGTGTTGGAACACTGTGATGGGACTGTGTTGGACACATTGATGGGACTGTGTTGGAACACTGTGATGGGACTGTGTTGGAACACAGTGATGGGACTGTGTTGGAACACTGTGATGGGACTGTGTTGGAACACTGTGATGGGACTGTGTTGGAACACTGTGATGGGACTGTATTGGAACACTGTGATGGGACTGTGTTGAAAAACTGTCAAGGGACTGTGTTGGAACACTGTGATGGGACTGTGTTGGAAAACAGTGATTAGACTGTGTTGGAACACTGTGATGAGACTGTGTTGGAACACTGTGATGAGACTGTGTTTGAACACAGTGATGGGACTGTGTTGGGACACTGTGATGGGACTGTGTTGGAACACTGTGATGGGACTGTGTTTTAACACTGTGTTGGGACTGTGTTGGAACACAGTGATGGGACTGTGTTGGTACACTGTGATTGGACTGTGTTGCAACACAGAGATGTGACTGTGTTGGAACACTGTGATGGGACTGTGTTGGAACACTGTGATGGGACTGTGTTGGAACACTGATGGGACTGTGTTGGAAAACTGTGATTTGACTGTGTTGCAACAGAGTGATGGGACTGTGTTGGAACACTGTGATGGGACTGTGTTGGAACACTGTGATGGGACTGTGTTGGAACACTGTGATGGGACTGTGTTGGAACACTGTGATGGGACTGTGTTGGAAAACTGTCAAGGGAATGTGTTGGAACACAGTGACGGGACTGTGTTGGAACACTGTGATTGGACTGTGTTGGAACACTGTCATGGGACAGTGTTGGAACACTGTGATGGGACTGTGTTGGAACACTGTGATGAGACTGTGTTGCAACACAGTGATGGGACTGTGTTGGAACACAGTGATGTGAGTGTGTTGGAACACTGTGATGGGACTGTGTTGGAACACTGTGATGGGACTGTGTTGCAACACAGTGATGGGACTGTGTTGGAACACTGTGATGGGACTGTGTTGGAACACTGTGATGGGACTGTGTTGAAAAATTGTCAAGGGACTGTGTTGGAACACAGTGATGGGACTGTGTTGGAACACAGTGATTGGACTGTGTTGGACCACTGTGATGGGACTGTGTTGGAACACAGTGATGGGACAGTGTTTGAACACAGTGATGGGACTGTGTTGGAACACTGTGATGGGACTGTGTTGGAACACTGTGATGGGACTGTATTGGAACACAGTGATATGACTGTGCTGGAACACTGTCATGGGACTGTGTTGGAACACTGTCAAGGGACGGTGTTGGAACACAGTGATGGGACTGTGTTTGAACACTGTGATGGGACTGTGTTGGAACACTGTGATGGGAATGTGTTGGAACACTGTGATGAGACTGTTTTGCAACACAGTGATGGGACTGTGTTGGAACACAGTGATTGGACTGTGTTGCAACACAGTGATGGGACTGTGTTGGAACACTGTGATGGGACTGTGTTGGAGCACTGTGATGGGACTGAATTGGAAAACTGTGATGGGACAGTGTTGGAACACTGTGATGGGACTGTGTTGGAACACAGTGATGGGACTGTGTTGGAACACTGTCAAGGGACTGTGTTGCAACACAGTGATGGGACTGTGTTGGAACACAGTGATGGGACTGTGTTGGAACGCTGTCATGGGACTGTGTTCGAACACTGTGATGGGACTGTGTTGGAACACTGTGATGAGACTGTTTTGCAACACAGTGATGGGACTGTGTTGGAACACTGTGATGGGACTGTGTTGGAACACTGTGATGGGACTGTGTTGGAACACTGTGATGGGACTGTGTTGGACACAGTGATCGGACTGTGTTGGAACACTGTAATGGGACTGTGTTGGAACACAGTGATTGGACTGTGTCGGAACACTGTGATAGGACTGTGTTGGAACACTGTGATGGGACTGTATTGGAACACAGTGATGGGACTGTGTCGGAACACTGTGATGGGACTGTGTAGGAACACAGTGATGGGACTGTGTTGGAACACTGTGATGGGACTGTGTTGGAACACTGTGATGGGACTGTGTAAGAACACAGTGGTGGGACTGTATTGGAACACTGTGATGGGACTGTGTTGGTACACTGTGACGGGACTGTGTTGGAACATAGTGATGGGACTGTGTTGGAACACTGTGATGGGACTGTGTTGGAACACAGTGATGGGACTGTGTTGGAACACTATGATGGGACTGTGTTGGAACACAGTGGTGGCACTGTGTTAGAACACTGTGATGGGACTGTGTTGGTAAACTGTGACGGGACTGTGTTGGAACACAGTGATGGGACTGTGTTGGAACACTGTGATGGGACTGTGTTGGAACACTGTGATGGGACTGTGTTGCAATAGAGTGATGGGACTGTGTTGGAACACTGTGATGGGACTGTGTTGGAACACTGTGATGGGACTGTGTTGCACACAGTGATGGGACTGTGTTGGAACGCTGTGATGGGACTGTGTTGCAACACAGTGATGGGACTGTGTTGGAACACTGTGATGGGACTGTGTTGGAACACTGTGATGGGACTGTGTTGGACACAGTGATGGGACTGTGTTGGAACACTGTGATGGGACTGTGTTGGAACACTGTGATGGGACTGTGTTGGAACGCTGTCATGGGACTGTGTTCGAACACTGTGATGGGACTGTGTTGGCACACTGTGATGAGACTGTTTTGCAACACAGTGATGGGACTGTGTTGGAACACTGTGATGGGACTGTGTTGGAACACTGTGATGGGACTGTGTTGGAACACTGTGATGGGACTGTGTTGGACACAGTGATGGGACTGTGTTGGAACACTGTGATGGGACTGTGTTGGAACACAGTGATGGGACTGTGTTGGAACACTGTGATGGGACTGTGTTGGAACACTGTGATGGGACTGTGTTGGAACACTGTGATGGGACTGTATTGGAACACTGTGATGGGACTGTGTTGAAAAACTGTCAAGGGACTGTGTTGGAACACTGTGATGGGACTGTGTTGGAACACAGTGATTAGACTGTGTTGGAACACTGTGATGAGACTGTGTTGGAACACTGTGATGAGACTGTGTTTGAACACAGTGATGGGACTGTGTTGGGACACTGTGATGGGACTGTGTTGGAACACTGTGATGGGACTGTGTTGGAACACTGTGTTGGGACTGTGTTGGAACACAGTGATGGGACTGTGTTGGTACACTGTGATTGGACTGTGTTGCAACACAGAGATGTGACTGTGTTGGAACACTGTGATGGTACTGTGTTGGAACACTGTGATGGGACTGTGTTGGAACACTGATGGGACTGTGTTGGAAAACTGTGATGTGACTGTGTTGGAACACTGTGATGGGACTGTGTTGCAACAGAGTGATGGGACAGTGTTGGAACACTGTGATGGGACTGTGTTGGAACACTGTGATGGGACTGTGTTGGAACACTGTGATGGGACTGTGTTGGAACACTGTGATGGGACTGTGTTGGAAAACTGTCAAGGGAATGTGTTGGAACACAGTGACGGGACTGTGTTGGAACACTGTGATTGGACTGTGTTGGAACACTGTCATGGGACAGTGTTGGAACACTGTGATGGGACTGTGTTGGAACACTGTGATGAGACTGTGTTGCAACACAGTGATGGGACTGTGTTGGAACACAGTGATGTGACTGTGTTGGAACACTGTGATGGGACTGTGTTGGAACACTGTGATGGGACTGTGTTGCAACACAGTGATGGGACTGTGTTGGAACACTGTGATGGGACTGTGTTGGAACACTGTGATGGGACTGTGT
This sequence comes from Chiloscyllium plagiosum, assembly GCF_037043375.1. Classification (NCBI taxonomy): domain Eukaryota; kingdom Metazoa; phylum Chordata; class Chondrichthyes; order Orectolobiformes; family Hemiscylliidae; genus Chiloscyllium; species Chiloscyllium plagiosum. The sequence continues at coordinate 19,579,849 of NW_028270176.1, forward strand.
TGAAAAATTGTCAAGGGACTGTGTTGGAACACAGTGATGGGACTGTGTTGGAACACAGTGATTGGACTGTGTTGGAACACTGTGATGGGACTGTGTTGGAACACAGTGATGGGACTGTGTTTGAACACAGTGATGGGACTGTGTTGGAACACTGTCATGGGACTGTGTTGGAACACTGTGATGGGACTGTATTGGACCACAGTGATATGACTGTGCTGGAACACTGTCATGGGACTGTGTTGGAACACTGTCAAGGGACGGTGTTGGAACACAGTGATGGGACTGTGTTTGAACACTGTGATGGGACAGTGTTGGAACACTGTGATGGGACTGTGTTGGAACACTGTGATGGGAATGTGTTGGAACACTGTGATGGGACTGCGTTGGAACACAGTGATGGGACTGTGTTGGAACACTGTGATTGGACTGTGTTGCAACACAGTGATGGGACTGTGTTGGAACACTGTGATGGGACTGTGTTGGAGCACTGTGATGGGACTGTATTGGAAAACTGTGATGGGACAGTGTTGGAACACTGTGATGGGACTGTGTTGGAACACAGTGATGGGACTGTGTTGGAACACTGTCAAGGGACTGTGTTGCAACACAGTCATGGGACTGTGTTGGAACACAGTGATGGGACTGTGTTGGAACGCTGTCATGGGACTGTTTTGCAACACAGTGATGGGACTGTGTTGGAACACTGTGATGGGACTGTGTTGGAACACTGTGATGGGACTGTGTTGGAACACTGTGATGGGACTGTGTTGGACACAGTGATCGGACTGTGTTGGAACACTGTGATGGGACTGTGTTGGAACACTGTGATTGGACTGTGTCGGAACACTGTGATGGGACTGTGTTGGAACACTGTGATGGGACTGTATTGGAACACAGTGATGGGACTGTGTCGGAACACTGTGATGGGACTGTGTAGGAACACAGTGATGGGACTGTGTTGGAACACTGTGATGGGACTGTGTTGGAACACTGTGATGGGCCTGTGTATGAACACAGTGGTGGGACTGTATTGGAACACTGTGATGGGACTGTGTTGGTACACTGTGACGGGACTGTGTTGGAACATAGTGATGGGACTGTGTTGGAACACTGTGATGGGACTGTGTTGGAACACAGTGATGGGACTGTGTTGGAACACTATGATGGGACTGTGTTGGAACACAGTGGTGGCACTGTGTTAGAACACTGTGATGGGACTGTGTTGGTAAACTGTGACGGGACTGTGTTGGAACACAGTGATGGGACTGTGTTGGAACACTGTGATGGGACTGTGTTGGAACACTGTGATGGGACTGTGTTGCAATAGAGTGATGGGACTGTGTTGGAACACTGTGATGGGACTGTGTTGGAACACTATGATGGGACTGTGTTGGACACAGTGATGGGACTGTGTTGGAACACTGTGATGGGACTGTGTTGGAACACAGTGATGGGACTGTGTTGGAACACTGTGATGGGAATGTGTTGGAACACTGTGATGGGACTGTGTTGGAACACTGTGATGGGACTGTGTTGGAACACAGTGATGGGACTGTGTTGGAACACTGTGATTGGACTGTGTTGCAACACACTGATGGGACTGTGTTGGAACACTGTGATGGGACTGAGTTGGGACATTGTGATGGGACTGTGTTGTAACGTTGTCATGGGACTGTGTCGGAACACTGTGATGGGACTGTGTTGGAACACTGTGATGAGACTGTTTTGCAACACAGTGATGGGACTGTGTTGGAACACTGTGATGGAACTGTGTTGGAACACTGTGATGGGACTGTGTTGGAACACTGATGGGACTGTGTTGGAAAACTGTGATGGGACTGTGTTGGAACACTGTGATGGGACTGTGTTGCAACAGACTGATGGGACTGTGTTGGAACACTGTGATGGGACTGTGTTGGAACACTGTGATGGGACTGTGTTGGAACACTGTGATGGGAATGTGTTGGAACACTGTGATGGGACTGCGTTGGAACACAGTGATGGGACTGTGTTGGAACACTGTGATTGGACTGTGTTGAAACACAGTGATGGGACTGTGTTGGAACACTGTGATGGGACTGTGTTGGAGCACTGTGATGGGACTGTATTGGAAAACTGTGATGGGACTGTGTTGGAACACTGTGATGGGACTGTGTTGGAACACTGTGATGGGACTGTGTTGGAACACTGTGATGGGACTGTGTTGGACACAGTGATCGGACTGTGTTGGAACACTGTGATGGGACTGTGTTGGAACACTGTGATTGGACTGTGTCGGAACACTGTGATGGGACTGTGTTGGAACACTGTGATGGGACTGTATTGGAACACAGTGATGGGACTGTGTCGGAACACTGTGATGGGACTGTGTAGGAACACAGTGATGGGACTGTGTTGGAACACTGTGATGGGACTGTGTTGGAACACTGTGATGGGACTGTGTATGAACACAGTGGTGGGACTGTATTGGAACACTGTGATGGGACTGTGTTGGTACACTGTGACGGGACTGTGTTGGAACATAGTGATGGGACTGTGTTGGAACACTGTGATGGGACTGTGTTGGAACACAGTGATGGGACTGTGTTGGAACACTATGATGGGACTGTGTTGGAACACAGTGGTGGCACTGTGTTAGAACACTGTGATGGGACTGTGTTGGTAAACTGTGACGGGACTGTGTTGGAACACAGTGATGGGACTGTGTTGGAACACTGTGATGGGACTGTGTTGGAACACTGTGATGGGACTGTGTTGCAATAGAGTGATGGGACTGTGTTGGAACACTGTGATGGGACTGTGTTGGAACACTATGATGGGACTGTGTTGGACACAGTGATGGGACTGTGTTGGAACACTGTGATGGGACTGTGTTGGAACACAGTGATGGGACTGTGTTGGAACACTGTGATGGGAATGTGTTGGAACACTGTGATGGGACTGTGTTGGAACACTGTGATGGGACTGTGTTGGAACACAGTGATGGGACTGTGTTGGAACACTGTGATTGGACTGTGTTGCAACACAGTGATGGGACTGTGTTGGAACACTGTGATGGGACTGAGTTGGGACATTGTGATGGGACTGTGTTGTAACGTTGTCATGGGACTGTGTCGGAACACTGTGATGGGACTGTGTTGGAACACTGTGATGAGACTGTTTTGCAACACAGTGATGGGACTGTGTTGGAACACTGTGATGGAACTGTGTTGGAACATAGTGATGGGACTGTGTTGGAACACTGTGATGGGACTGTGTTGGAACACAGTGATGGGACTGTGTTGGAACACTATGATGGGACTGTGTTGGAACACAGTGGTGGCACTGTGTTAGAACACTGTGATGGGACTGTGTTGGTAAACTGTGACGGGACTGTGTTGGAACACAGTGATGGGACTGTGTTGGAACACTGTGATGGGACTGTGTTGGAACACTGTGATGGGACTGTGTTGCAATAGAGTGATGGGACTGTGTTGGAACACTGTGATGGGACTGTGTTGGAACACTATGATGGGACTGTGTTGGACACAGTGATGGGACTGTGTTGGAACACTGTGATGGGACTGTGTTGGAACACAGTGATGGGACTGTGTTGGAACACTGTGATGGGAATGTGTTGGAACACTGTGATGGGACTGTGTTGGAACACTGTGATGGGACTGTGTTGGAACACAGTGATGGGACTGTGTTGGAACACTGTGATTGGACTGTGTTGCAACACACTGATGGGACTGTGTTGGAACACTGTGATGGGACTGAGTTGGGACATTGTGATGGGACTGTGTTGTAACGTTGTCATGGGACTGTGTCGGAACACTGTGATGGGACTGTGTTGGAACACTGTGATGAGACTGTTTTGCAACACAGTGATGGGACTGTGTTGGAACACTGTGATGGAACTGTGTTGGAACACTGTGATGGGACTGTGTTGGAACACTGATGGGACTGTGTTGGAAAACTGTGATGGGACTGTGTTGGAACACTGTGATGGGACTGTGTTGCAACAGACTGATGGGACTGTGTTGGAACACTGTGATGGGACTGTGTTGGAACACTGTGATGGGACTGTGTTGGAACACTGTGATGGGAATGTGTTGGAACACTGTGATGGGACTGCGTTGGAACACAGTGATGGGACTGTGTTGGAACACTGTGATTGGACTGTGTTGAAACACAGTGATGGGACTGTGTTGGAACACTGTGATGGGACTGTGTTGGAGCACTGTGATGGGACTGTATTGGAAAACTGTGATGGGACTGTGTTGGAACACTGTGATGGGACTGTGTTGGAACACTGTGATGGGACTGTGTTGGAACACTGTGATGGGACTGTGTTGGACACAGTGATCGGACTGTGTTGGAACACTGTGATGGGACTGTGTTGGAACACTGTGATTGGACTGTGTCGGAACACTGTGATGGGACTGTGTTGGAACACTGTGATGGGACTGTATTGGAACACAGTGATGGGACTGTGTCGGAACACTGTGATGGGACTGTGTAGGAACACAGTGATGGGACTGTGTTGGAACACTGTGATGGGACTGTGTTGGAACACTGTGATGGGACTGTGTATGAACACAGTGGTGGGACTGTATTGGAACACTGTGATGGGACTGTGTTGGTACACTGTGACGGGACTGTGTTGGAACATAGTGATGGGACTGTGTTGGAACACTGTGATGGGACTGTGTTGGAACACAGTGATGGGACTGTGTTGGAACACTCTGATGGGACTGTGTTGGAACACAGTGGTGGCACTGTGTTAGAACACTGTGATGGGACTGTGTTGGTAAACTGTGACGGGACTGTGTTGGAACACAGTGATGGGACTGTGTTGGAACACTGTGATGGGACTGTGTTGGAACACTGTGATGGGACTGTGTTGCAATAGAGTGATGGGACTGTGTTGGAACACTGTGATGGGACTGTGTTGGAACACTATGATGGGACTGTGTTGGACACAGTGATGGGACTGTGTTGGAACACTGTGATGGGACTGTGTTGGAACACAGTGATGGGACTGTGTTGGAACACTGTGATGGGAATGTGTTGGAACACTGTGATGGGACTGTGTTGGAACACTGTGATGGGACTGTGTTGGAACACAGTGATGGGACTGTGTTGGAACACTGTGATTGGACTGTGTTGCAACACAGTGATGGGACTGTGTTGGAACACTGTGATGGGACTGAGTTGGGACATTGTGATGGGACTGTGTTGTAACGTTGTCATGGGACTGTGTCGGAACACTGTGATGGGACTGTGTTGGAACACTGTGATGAGACTGTTTTGCAACACAGTGATGGGACTGTGTTGGAACACTGTGATGGAACTGTGTTGGAACACTGTGATGGGACTGTGTTGGAACACTGATGGGACTGTGTTGGAAAACTGTGATGGGACTGTGTTGGAACACTGTGATGGGACTGTGTTGCAACAGACTGATGGGACTGTGTTGGAACACTGTGATGGGACTGTGTTGGAACACTGTGATGGGACTGTGTTGGAACACTGTGATGGGAATGTGTTGGAACACTGTGATGGGACTGCGTTGGAACACAGTGATGGGACTGTGTTGGAACACTGTGATTGGACTGTGTTGAAACACAGTGATGGGACTGTGTTGGAACACTGTGATGGGACTGTGTTGGAGCACTGTGATGGGACTGTATTGGAAAACTGTGATGGGACAGTGTTGGAACACTGTGATGGGACTGTGTTGGAATACAGTGATGGGACTGTGTTGGAACACTGTCAAGGGACTGTGTTGCAACACAGTGATGGGACTGTGTTGGAACACTGTGATGGGACTGTGTTGGAACACTGTGATGGGACTGTGTTGGAACGCTGTCATGGGACTGTGTTCGAACACTGTGATGGGACTGGGTTGGAACACTGTGATGAGACTGTTTTGCAACACAGTGATGGGACTGTGTTGGAAAACTGTGATGGGACTGTGTTGGAACACTGTGATGGGACTGTGTTGGAACACTGTGATGGGACTGTGTTGGACACAGTGATGGGACTGTGTTGGAACACTGTGATGGGACTGTGTTGGAACACTGTGATGGGACTGTGTTGGAACACTGTCATGGGACTGTGTTGGAACACTGTGATGGGACTGTGTTGGAACACTGTGATGAGACTGTTTTGCAACACAGTGATGGGACTGTGTTGGAACACTGTGATGGGACTGTGTTGGAACACTGTGATGGGACTGTGTTGGAACACTGTGATGGGACTGTGTTGGACACAGTGATGGGACTGTGTTGGAACACTGTGATGGGACTGTGTTGGAACACAGTGATTGGAATGTGTTGGAACACTGTGATGGGACTGTGTTGGAACACTGTGATGGGACTGTGTTGGAACACTGTGATTGGACTGTGTTGGAACACTGTGATGGGACTGTGTAAGAACACAGTGGTGGGACTGTATTGGAACACTGTGATGGGACTGTGTTGGTACACTGTGACGGGACTGTGTTGGAACATAGTGATGGGACTGTGTTGGAACACTGTGATGGGACTGTGTTGGAACACAGTGATGGGACTGTGTTGGAACACTATGATGGGACTGTGTTGGAACACAGTGGTGGCACTGTGTTAGAACACTGTGATGGGACTGTGTTGGTAAACTGTGACGGGACTGTGTTGGAACACAGTGATGGGACTGTGTTGGAACACTGTGATGGGACTGTGTTGGAACACTATGATGGGACTGTGTTGCAATAGAGTGATGGGACTGTGTTGGAACACTGTGATGGGACTGTGTTGGAACACTGTGATGGGACTGTGTTGGACACAGTGATGGGACTGTGTTGGAACACTGTGATGGGACTGTGTTGGAACACAGTGATGGGACTGTGTTGGAACACTGTGATGGGAATGTGTTGGAACACTGTGATGGGACTGTGTTGGAACACTGTGATGGGACTGTGTTGGTACACTGTGACGGGACTGTGTTGGAACATAGTGATGGGACTGTGTTGGAACACTGTGATGGGACAGTGTTGGAACACAGTGATGGGACTGTGTTGGGACACTGTGATGGGACTGTGTTGTAACGTTGTCATGGGACTGTGTCGGAACACTGTGATGGGACTGTGTTGGAACACTGTGATGAGACTGTTTTGCAACACAGTGATGGGACTGTGTTGGAACACTGTGATGGAACTGTGTTGGAACACTGTGATGGGACTGTGTTGGAACACTGATGGGACTGTGTTGGAAAACTGTGATGGGACTGTGTTGGAACACTGTGATGGGACTGTGTTGCAACAGGGTGATGGTACTGTGTTGGAACACTGTGATGGGACTGTGTTGGAACACTGTGATGGGACTGTGATGGAACACTGTGATGGGAATGTGTTGGAACACTGTGATGGGACTGCGTTGGAACACAGTGATGGGACCGTGTTGGAACACTGTGATTGGACTGTGTTGCAACACAGTGATGGGACTGTTTTGGAACACTGTGATGGGACTGTGTTGGAGCACTGTGATGGGATTGTATTGGAAAACTGTGATGGGACAGTGTTGGAACACTGTGATGGGACTGTGTTGGAACACAGTGATGGGACTGTGTTGGAATACTGTCAAGGGACTGTGTTGCAACACAGTGATGGGACTGTGTTGGAACACTGTGATGGGACTGTGTTGGAACACTGTGATGGGACTGTGTTGGAACGCTGTCATGGGACTGTGTTCGAACACTGTGATGGGACTGTGTTGGAACACTGTGATGAGACTGTTTTGCAACACAGTGATGGGACTGTGTTGGAACACTGTGATGGGACTGTGTTGGAACACTGTGATGGGACTGTGTTGGAACACTGTGATGGGACTGTGTTGGACACAGTGATGGGACTGTGTTGGAACACTGTGATGGGACTGTGTTGGAACACAGTGATTGGACTGTGTTGGAACACTGTGATGGGACTGTGTTGGAACACTGTGATGGGACTGTATTGGAACACAGTGATGGGACTGTGTCGGAACACTGTGATGGGACTGTGTAGGAACACAGTGATGGGACTGTGCTGGAACACTGTGATGAGACTGTGTTGGAACACTGTGATGGGACTGTGTAAGAACACAGTGGTGGGACTGTATTGGAACACTGTGATGGGACTGTGTTGGTACACTGTGACGGGACTGTGTTGGAACATAGTGATGGGACTGTGTTGGAACACTGTGATGGGACTGTGTTGGAACACAGTGATGGGACTGTGTTGGAACACTATGATGGGACTGTGTTGGAACACAGTGGTGGGACTGTGTTAGAACACTGTGATGGGACTGTGTTGGTAAACTGTGACGGGACTGTGTTGGAACACAGTGATGGGACTGTGTTGGAACACTGTGATGGGACTGTGTTGGAACACTGTGATGGGACTGTGTTGCAATAGAGTAATGGGACTGTGTTGGAACACTGTGATGGGACTGTGTTGGAACACTGTGATGGGACTGTGTTGGACACAGTGATGGGACTGTGTTGGAACACTGTGATGGGACTGTGTTGGAACACAGTGATGGGACTGTGTTGGAACACTGTGATGGGAATGTGTTGGAACACTGTGACGGCACTGTGTTGGAACACTGTGATGGGACTGTGTTGGAACACAGTGATGGGACTGTGTTGGAACACTGTGATTGGACTGTGTTGCAACACAGTGATGGGACTGTGTTGGAACACTGTGATGGGACTGAGTTGGGACACTGTGATGGGACTGTGTTGTAACGTTGTCATGGGACTGTGTCGGAACACTGTGATGGGACTGTGTTGGAACACTGTGATGAGACTGTTTTGCAACACAGTGATGGGACTGTGTTGGAACACTGTGATGGAACTGTGTTGGAACACTGTGATGGGACTGTGTTGGAACACTGATGGGACTGTGTTGGAAAACTGTGATGGGACTGTGTTGGAACACTGTGATGGGACTGTGTTGGAACACTGTGATGGGACTGTGTTGGAACACTGTGATGGGACTGTGTTGGTACACTGTGATGGCACTGTGTTGGACCACTGTGATGAGACTGTTTTGCAACACAGTGATGGGACTGTGTTGGAACACAGTGATGGGACTGTGTTGGAACACAGTGATTGGACTGTGTTGGAACACTGTGATGGGACTGTGTTAGAACACAGTGATGGGACAGTGTTTGAACACAGTGATGGGACTGTGTTGGAACACTGTGATGGGACTGTGTTGGAACACTGCGATGGGACTGTATTGGAACACAGTGATATGACTGTGCTGGAACACTGTCATGGGACTGTGTCGGAATACTGTGAAGGGACGGTGTTGGAACACAGTGATGGGACTGTGTTGGAACACTGTGATGGGACTGTGTTGGAACACTGTGATGGGACTGTGTTGGAACACTGTGATGGGAATGTGTTGGAACACTGTGATGGGACTGTGTTGGAACACAGTGATGGGACTGTGTTGGAACACTGTGATTGGACTGTGTTGCAACACAGTGATGGGACTGTGTTGAAACACTGTGATGGGACTGTGTTGGAGCACTGTGATGGGACCGTGCTGGAACACTGTGATGGGACTGTGTTGGACACAGTGATGGGACTGTGTTGGAACACTGTGATGGGACTGTGTTGGAACACAGTGATTGGACTGTGTTGGAACACTGTGATGGGACTGTGTTGGAACACTGTGATGGGACTGTATTGGAACACAGTGATGGGACTGTGTCGGAACATTGTGATGGGACTGTGTAGGAACACAGTGATGGGACTGTGTTGGAACACTGTGATGGGACTGTGTTGGAACACTGTGAGGGGACTGTGTATGAACACAGTGGTGGGACTGTATTGGAACACTGTGATGGGACTGTGTTGGTACACTGTGACGGGACTGTGTTGGAACATAGTGATGGGACTGTGTTGGAACACTGTGATGGGACAGTGTTGGAACACAGTGATGGGACTGTGTTGGAACACTGTGATGGGACTGTGTTGGAACACTGTGATGGGACTGTGTAAGAACACAGTGGTGGGACTGTATTGGAACACTGTGATGGGACTGTGTTGGTACACTGTGACGGGACTGTGTTGGAACATAGTGATGGGACTGTGTTGGAACACTGTGATGGGACTGTGTTGGAACACAGTGATGGGACTGTGTTGGAACACTGTGATGGGACTGTGTTGGAACACTGTGATGGGACTGTGTTGCAACAGAGTGATGGGACTGTGTTGGAACACTGTGATGGGACTGTGTTGGAACACTGTGATGGGACTGTGTTGGACACAGTGATGGGACTATGTTGGAACACTGTGATGGGACTGTGTTGGAACACAGTGATGGGACTGTGTTGGAACACTGTGATGGGAATGTGTTGGAACACTGTGATGGGACTGTGTTGGAACACTGTGATGGGACTGTGTTGGAACACAGTGATGGGACTGTGTTGGAACACTGTGATTGGACTGTGTTGCAACACAGTGATGGGACTGTGTTGGAACACTGTGATGGGACTGAGTTGGGACACTGTGATGGGACTGTGTTGTAACATTGTCATGGGACTGTGTGGGAACACTGTGATGGGACTGTGTTGGAACAGTGTGATGAGACTGTTTTGCAACACAGTGATGGGACTGTGTATGAACACTGTGTTGGAACTGTGTTGGAACACTGTGATGGGACTGTGTTGGAACACTGATGGGACTGTGTTTGAAAACTGTGATGGGACTGTGTTGGAACACTGTGATGGGACTGTGTTGCAACAGAGTGAAGGGACTGTGTTGGAACACTGTGATGGGACTGTGTTGGAACACTGTGATGGGACTGTGTTGGTACACTGTGATGGGACTGTTTTGGAACACTGTGATGAGACTGTTTTGCAACACAGTGATGGGACCGGGTTGGAACACTGTGATGGGACTGTGTTGGAACACTGTGATGGGACTGTGTTGGAACACTGTGATGGGACTGTATTGGAACACAGTGATATGACTGTGCTGGAACACTGTCATGGGACTGTGTCGGAATACTGTCAAGGGACGGTGTTGGAACACAGTGATGGGACTGTGTTGGAACACTGTGATGGGACTGTGTTGGAACACTGTGATGGGACTGTGTTGGAACACTGTGATGGGAATGTGTTGGAACACTGTGATGGGACTGTGTTGGAACACAGTGATGGGACTGTGTTGGAACACTGTGATTGGACTGTGTTGCAACACAGTGATGGGTCTGTGTTGGAACACTGTGATGGGACTGTGTTGGAGCACTGTGATGGGACCGTGCTGGAACACTGTGATGGGACTGTGTTGGACACAGTGATGGGACTGTGTTGGAACACTGTGATGGGACTGTGTTGGAACACAGTGATTGGACTGTGTTGGAACACTGTGATGGGACTGTGTTGGAACACTGTGATGGGACTGTATTGGAACACAGTGATGGGACTGTGTCGGAACATTGTGATGGGACTGTGTAGGAACACAGTGATGGGACTGTGTTGGAACACTGTGATGGGACTGTGTTGGAACACTGTGATGGGACTGTGTAAGAACACAGTGGTGGGACTGTATTGGAACACTGTGATGGGACTGTGTTGGTACACTGTGACGGGACTGTGTTGGAACATAGTGATGGGACTGTGTTGGAACACTGTGATGGGACAGTGTTGGAACACAGTGATGGGACTGTGTTGGAACACTGTGATGGGACTGTGTTGGAACACTGTGATGGGACTGTGTAAGAACACAGTGGTGGGACTGTATTGGAACACTGTGATGGGACTGTGTTGGTACACTGTGACGGGACTGTGTTGGAACATAGTGATGGGACTGTGTTGGAACACTGTGATGGGACTGTGTTGGAACACAGTGATGGGACTGTGTTGGAACACTGTGATGGGACTGTGTTGGAACACTGTGATGGGACTGTGTTGCAACAGAGTGATGGGACTGTGTTGGAACACTGTGATGGGACTGTGTTGGAACACTGTGATGGGACTGTGTTGGACACAGTGATGGGACTATGTTGGAACACTGTGATGGGACTGTGTTGGAACACAGTGATGGGACTGTGTTGGAACACTGTGATGGGAATGTGTTGGAACACTGTGATGGGACTGTGTTGGAACACTGTGATGGGACTGTGTTGGAACACAGTGATGGGACTGTGTTGGAACACTGTGATTGGACTGTGTTGCAACACAGTGATGGGACTGTGTTGGAACACTGTGATGGGACTGAGTTGGGACACTGTGATGGGACTGTGTTGTAACATTGTCATGGGACTGTGTGGGAACACTGTGATGGGACTGTGTTGGAACAGTGTGATGAGACTGTTTTGCAACACAGTGATGGGACTGTGTATGAACACTGTGATGGAACTGTGTTGGAACACTGTGATGGGACTGTGTTGGAACACTGATGGGACTGTGTTTGAAAACTGTGATGGGACTGTGTTGGAACACTGTGATGGGACTGTGTTGCAACAGAGTGAAGGGACTGTGTTGGAACACTGTGATGGGACTGTGTTGGAACACTGTGATGGGACTGTGTTGGTACACTGTGATGGGACTGTTTTGGAACACTGTGATGAGACTGTTTTGCAACACAGTGATGGGACTGGGTTGGAACACTGTGATGGGACTGTGTTGGAACACTGTGATGGGACTGTGTTGGAACACTGTGATGAAACAGTGTTGGAACACTGTGATGGGACTGTGTTGGAACACTGTGATGAGACTGTGTTGCAACACAGTGATGGGACTTTGTTGGAACACTGTGATTGGACTGTGTTGGAACACTGTGATGGGACTGTGTTGGAACACTGTGATGGGACTGTGTTGCAACACAGTGATGGGACTGTGTTGGAACACTGTGATGGGACTGTGTTGGAACACTGTGATGGGACTGTGTTGAAAAACTGTCAAGGGACTGTGTTGGAACACTGTGATGGGACTGTATTGGAACACTGTGATGGGACTGTGTTGAAAAACTGTCAAGGGACTGTGTTGGAACACAGTGATGGGACTGTGTTGGAACACAGTGATTGGACTGTGTTGGAACACTGTGATGGGACTGTGTTGGAACACTGTGATTGGACTGTGTTGCAACACAGTGATGGGACTGTGTTAGAACACTGTGATGGGACTGTGTTGGAACACTGTGATGGGATTGTACTGGAAAACTGTGATGGGACTGTGTTGGAACTGAGTTATGGGACTGTGTTGCAACAGAGTGATGGGACTGTGTTGGAACACTGTGATGGGACTGTGTTGGAACACTGTGATGGGACTGTGTTGGACACAGTGATGGGACTGTGTTGGAACACTGTGATGGGACTGTGTTGGAACACAGTGATGGGACTGTGTTGGAACACTGTGATGGGAATGTGTTGGAACACTGTGACGGGACTGTGTTGGAACACTGTGATGGGACTGTGTTGGAACACAGTGATGGGACTGTGTTGGAACACTGTGATTGGACTGTGTTGCAACACAGTGATGGGACTGTGTTGGAACACTGTGATGGGACTGAGTTGGGACACTGTGATGGGACTGTGTTGTAACGTTGTCATGGGACTGTGTCGGAACACTGTGATGGGACTGTGTTGGAACACTGTGATGGGACTGTGTTGGAACAGTGTGATGAGACTGTTTTGCAACACAGTGATGGGACTGTGTATGAACACTGTGATGGAACTGTGTTGGAACACTGTGATGGGACTGTGTTGGAACACTGATGGGACTGTGTTTGAAAACTGTGATGGGACTGTGTTGGAACACTGTGATGGGACTGTGTTGCAACAGAGTGAAGGGACTGTGTTGGAACACTGTGATGGGACTGTGTTGGAACACTGTGATGGGACTGTGTTGGTACACTGTGATGGGACTGTTTTGGAACACTGTGATGTGACTGTTTTGCAACACAGTGATGGGACTGGGTTGGAACACTGTGATGGGACTGTGTTGGAACACTGTGATGGGACTGTGTTGGAACACTGTGATGAAACAGTGTTGGAACACTGTGATGGGACTGTGTTGGAACACTGTGATGAGACTGTGTTGCAACACAGTGATGGGACTGTGTTGGAACACTGTGATTGGACTGTGTTGGAACACTGTGATGGGACTGTGTTGGAACACTGTGATGGGACTGTGTTGCAACACAGTGATGGGACTGTGTTGGAACACTGTGATGGGACTGTGTTGGAACACTGTGATGGGACTGTGTTGAAAAACTGTCAAGGGACTGTGTTGGAACACTGTGATGGGACTGTATTGGAACACTGTGATGGGACTGTGTTGAAAAACTGTCAAGGGACTGTGTTGGAACACAGTGATGGGACTGTGTTGGAACACAGTGATTGGACTGTGTTGGAACACTGTGATGGGACTGTGTTGGAACACTGTGATTGGACTGTGTTGCAACACAGTGATGGGACTGTGTTGGAACACTGTGATGGGACTGTGTTGGAACACTGTGATGGGATTGTACTGGAAAACTGTGATGGGACTGTGTTGGAACTGAGTTATGGGACTGTGTTGCAACAGAGTGATGGGACTGTGTTGGAACACTGTGATGGGACTGTGTTGGAACACTGTGATGGGACTGTGTTGGACACAGTGATGGGACTGTGTTGGAACACTGTGATGGGACTGTGTTGGAACACAGTGATGGGACTGTGTTGGAACACTGTGATGGGAATGTGTTGGAACACTGTGACGGGACTGTGTTGGAACACTGTGATGGGACTGTGTTGGAACACAGTGATGGGACTGTGTTGGAACACTGTGATTGGACTGTGTTGCAACACAGTGATGGGACTGTGTTGGAACACTGTGATGGGACTGAGTTGGGACACTGTGATGGGACTGTGTTGTAACGTTGTCATGGGACTGTGTCGGAACACTGTGATGGGACTGTGTTGGAACACTGTGATGAGACTGTTTTGCAACACAGTGATGGGACTGTGTTGGAACACTGTGATGGAACTGTGTTGGAACACTGTGATGGGACTGTGTTGGAACACTGATGGGACTGTGTTGGAAAACTGTGATGGGACTGTGTTGGAACACTGTGATGGGACTGTGTTGCAACAGAGTGATGGGACTGTGTTGGAACACTGTGATGGGACTGTGTTGGAACACTGTGATGGGACTGTGTTGGTACACTGTGATGGCACTGTGTTGGACCACTGTGATGAGACTGTTTTGCAACACAGTGATGGGACTGTGTTGGAACACAGTGATGGGACTGTGTTGGAACACAGTGATTGGACTGTGTTGGAACACTGTGATGGGACTGTGTTAGAACACAGTGATGGGACAGTGTTTGAACACAGTGATGGGACTGTGTTGGAACACTGTGATGGGACTGTGTTGGAACACTGTGATGGGACTGTATTGGAACACAGTGATATGACTGTGCTGGAACACTGTCATGGGACTGTGTCGGAATACTGTCAAGGGACGGTGTTGGAACACAGTGATGGGACTGTGTTGGAACACTGTGATGGGACTGTGTTGGAACACTGTGATGGGACTGTGTTGGAACACTGTGATGGGAATGTGTTGGAACACTGTGATGGGACTGTGTTGGAACACAGTGATGGGACTGTGTTGGAACACTGTGATTGGACTGTGTTGCAACACAGTGATGGGACTGTGTTGGAACACTGTGATGGGACTGTGTTGGAGCACTGTGATGGGACCGTGCTGGAACACTGTGATGGGACTGTGTTGGACACAGTGATGGGACTGTGTTGGAACACTGTGATGGGACTGTGTTGGAACACAGTGATTGGACTGTGTTGGAACACTGTGATGGGACTGTGTTGGAACACTGTGATGGGACTGTATTGGAACACAGTGATGGGACTGTGTCGGAACATTGTGATGGGACTGTGTAGGAACACAGTGATGGGACTGTGTTGGAACACTGTGATGGGACTGTGTTGGAACACTGTGATGGGACTGTGTAAGAACACAGTGGTGGCACTGTATTGGAACACTGTCATGGGACTGTGTTGGTACACTGTGACGGGACTGTGTTGGAACACTGTGATGGGACTGTGTTGGAACACTGTGATGGGACAGTGTTGGAACACAGTGATGGGACTGTGTTGGAACACTGTGATGGGACTGTGTTGGAACACAGTGGTGGGACTGTGTTAGAACACTGTGATGGGACTGTGTTGGTAAACTGTGACGGGACTGTGTTGGAACACAGTGATGGGACTGTGTTGGAACACAGTGATGGGACTGTGTTGGAACACTGTGATGGGACTGTGTTGCAACAGAGTGATGGGACTGTGTTGGAACACTGTGATGGGACTGTGTTGGAACACTGTGATGGGACTGTGTTGGACACAGTGATGGGACTATGTTGGAACACTGTGATGGGACTGTGTTGGAACACAGTGATGGGACTGTGTTGGAACACTGTGATGGGAATGTGTTGGAACACTGTGATGGGACTGTGTTGGAACACTGTGATGGGACTGTGTTGGAACACAGTGATGGGACTGTGTTGGAACACTGTGATGGGACTGTGTTGTAACATTGTCATGGGACTGTTTGGGAACACTGTGATGGGACTGTGTTGGAACAGTGTGATGAGACTGTTTTGCAACACAGTGATGGGACTGTGTTGGAACACTGTGATGGAACTGTGTTGGAACACTGTGATGGGACTGTGTTGGAACACTGATGGGACTGTGTTGGAAAACTGTGATGGGACTGTGTTGGAACACTGTGATGGGACTGTGTTGCAACAGAGTGAAGGGACTGTGTTGGAACACTGTGATGGGACTGTGTTGGAACACTGTGATGGGACTGTGTTGGTACACTGTGATGGGACTGTGTTGGAACACTGTGATGAGACTGTTTTGCAACACAGTGATGGGACTGGGTTGGAACACTGTGATGGGACTGTGTTGGAACACTGTGATGGGACTGTGTTGGAACACTGTGATGAAACAGTGTTGGAACACTGTGATGGGACTGTGTTGGAACACTGTGATGAGACTGTGTTGCAACACAGTGATGGGACTGTGTTGGAACACTGTGATTGGACTGTGTTGGAACACTGTGATGGGACTGTGTTGGAACACTGTGATGGGACTGTGTTGCAACACAGTGATGGGACTGTGTTGGAACACTGTGATGGGACTGTGTTGGAACACTGTGATGGGACTGTGTTGAAAAACTGTCAAGGGACTGTGTTGGAACACTGTGATGGGACTGTATTGGAACACTGTGATGGGACTGTGTTGAAAAACTGTCAAGGGACTGTGTTGGAACACAGTGATGGGACTGTGTTGGAACACAGTGATTGGACTGTGTTGGAACACTGTGATGGGAATGTGTTGGAACACTGTGATGGGACTGTGTTTGAACACAGTGATGGGACTGTGTTGGGTCACTGTGATGGGACTGTGTTGGAACACTGTGATGGGACTGTGTTGGAACACTGTGTTGGGACTGTGTTGGAACACAGTGATGGGACTGTGTTGGTACACTGTGATTGGACTGTGTTGCAACACAGAGATGGGACTGTGTTGGAACACTGTGATGGGACTGTGTTGGAACACTGTGATGGGACTGTGTTGGAACACTGATGGGACTGTGTTGGAAAACTGTGATCGGACTGTGTTGGAACACTGTGATGGGACTGTGTTGCAACAGAGTGATGGGACTGTGTTGGAACACTGTGATGGGACTGTGTTGGAACACTGTGATGGGACTGTGTTGGAACACTGTGATGGGACTGTGTTGGAAAACTGTCAAGGGAATGTGTTGGAACACAGTGACGGGACTGTGTTGGAACACTGTGATTGGACTGTGTTGGAACACTGTCATGGGACAGTGTTGGAACACTGTGATGGGACTGTGTTGGAACACTGTGATGAGACTGTGTTGCAACACAGTGATGGGACTGTGTTGGAACACAGTGATGTGAGTGTGTTGGAACACTGTGATGGGACTGTGTTGGAACACTGTGATGGGACTGTGTTGCAACACAGTGATGGGACTGTGTTGGAACACTGTGATGGGACTGTGTTGGAACACTGTGATGGGACTGTGTTGAAAAATTGTCAAGGGACTGTGTTGGAACACAGTGATGGGACTGTGTTGGAACACAGTGATTGGACTGTGTTGGAACACTGTGATGGGACTGTGTTGGAACACAGTGATGGGACTGTGTTTGAACACAGTGATGGGACGGTGTTGGAACACTGTGATGGAACTGTGTTGGAACACTGTGATGGGACTGTTTTGGAACACAGTGATATGAATGTGCTGGAACACTGTAATGGGACTGTGTTGGAACACTGTCAAGGGACGGTGTTGGAACACAGTGATGGGACTGTGTTGGAACACTGTGATGGGACTGTGATGGAACACTGTGATGGGACTGTGTTGGAACACTGTGATGGGAATGTGTTGGAACACTGTGATGGGACTGTGTTGGAACACAGTGATCGGACTGTGTTGGAACACTGTGATTGGACTGTGTTGCAACACAGTGATGGGACTGTGTTGGAACACTGTGATGGGACTGTGTTGGAGCACTGTGATGGGACTGTATTGGAAAACTGTGATGGGACTGTGTTGGAACACTGTGATGGGACTGTGTTGGAACACAGTGATGGGACTGTGTTGGAACACTGTGATTGGACTGTGTTGCAACACAGTGATGGGACTGTGTTGGAACACTGTGATGGGACTGTGTTGGAACACTGTGATGGGACTGTGTTGGAACGCTGTCATGGGACTGTGTTTGAACACTGTGATGGGACTGTGTTGGAACACTGTGATGGGACTGTGTTGGAACACTGTGATGGGACTGTGTTGGAACACTGTGATGGGAATGTGTTGGACACAGTGATGGGACTGTGTTGGAACACTGTGATGGGACTGTGTTGGAACACAGTGATTGGACTGTGTTGGAACACTGTGATGGGACTGTGTTGGAACACTGTGATGGGACTGTGTTGGAACACTGTGATGGGACTGTGTTGGAACACTGTGATTGGACTGTGTTGGAACGCTGTGATGGGACTGTGTTGGAACAATGATGGGACTGTGTTGGAACACAGTGATGGGACTGTGTTGGAACACTGTGATGGGACTGTGTTGGAACACTGTGATGGGACTGTGTTGGAACACAGTGATTGGACTGTGTTGTAACACTGTGATGGGACTGTGTTGGAACACT